>NW_008343216.1:1257025-1277904 GCF_000622305.1 Nannospalax galili | reverse complement strand
ACAGTGCCAATTAGATGGCAATAGCCTGGAAGGCTGGGGCAGGGTCCTCCAGAAGGCAGTGTATGCTTTGAATCAGCATTCAATATATGGTACAGTTTCTCCTATAGCCAGGATTCACGGGTCCAGGAATCAAGGGGTGGAAGTGGGAATGATTCCACTCACTATCACCCCTGGTGACCCACTAGAAAAATTTTTCCTTCATATACCCTCGACTTTGCACTCCAGTGGCCTAAATATTTTGGTTCCAGAGGAGGGAGTGCTTCCGCCAGGAGAGACAATAAACATTCCATTGAACTGGAAGCTAAGACTTCCCCCTGGACACTTTGGGCTTCTGATGCCCTTAAGTCAGCAGGCTAAGGAAGGAATAACAGTATTAGGAGGGGTGATTGACCCAGACTGCCAGGGGGAAATTGGACTGGTTCTCCACAATGGAGGTAATGAAGATTATATCTGGAAGGGAGGAGATTCCTTAGGATGACTTTTGGTGTTACCATGTCTTGTGATTAAGGTCAATGGGAAACTGCACCAACCCAATCTAGACAGGACAACAAATGGCCCAGACCCTTCAGGGATGAAAGTATGGGTCCCTCCTCCAGGGAAAGAGCCAAGACCTGCAGAGGTGCTTGCTGATGGTGGAGGAAATACAGAATGGGTCATAGAGGAAGGTAGTTACAAATACCAACTTAGGCCACGTGACCAATTGCAGAACCGTGGATTGTAACTGACATGCGTATTTTTGTCCTATTTGGTTAAGAATAGGCTTGTGCATGTACACACATATGTTAAGCAGGTACTTGAGTTATTCTTTTTTGAATATGTAATCGAGATGTGTTAAGTGGTTAAGTGTTGTGAACCTATATGATTATATTGGGTTATGAGACACTAAAGGACTAAGCATTCCTCGAAGACCTTATCACATACTCTAAGATATATGATGCCTTGGTCATTGTATGATGAGATAGTTATATCATGTTAGGTGAAATTATGACCTCAATATTGTTTTCATTTGAAAATTAAGCATGACATAGAGAGATGCTATTGTGTGTCAAGTTGACAAGGGGTGGACTTGTGATGGCTAATCCTGGGTGTCAACTTGATTTGATCTGAGATTAACTGAAATGAAAGAGAACTTCTTGATTGGATCATCTAAAGCCAGAAGACACACCCTAAATGTGGGCATTACCTTCTGATGGCAGCTGGTATAAAAGTCCAAGGCAGAGTAGAATGCCAGGCTTTTTGCTGCTTGCCTTCTCTCTCGCTGGTGAGTTCATCTTGCTGCTGTCGACTGAAGACTAGCTGATATTTTGGAATTTGTCAGACCTTCAGCACCGGATTGGGACTACTGAGACATCCAGCCTTGTGAACTGAGCGACTACAAATTCTCAGCCTCTCCAGTGTGGTGCAGCCATTGTTGGACTACTCGGACTCTATCCTGTGAGCTAAGCTGGTAAATCTCTATACATATTCATTCTACTGGTTCTGTTTCTTTGAAGAACCCTGACTAATACACAGCCCAACTGCCAGTACAAATTGTAACTGGCCAAGGCTCCCTCATTATTACTATCCATACATCTCTTAATTCAGCCCATTGACTGCTTTCTTCTTCTCCCCTCTCTAAACATATAGTGTCAGTGTTCATCTGTATTGCCACTGCTACCCATTCTTGTCTTGCACCCCTGCTAGTTTATCGGTATACCAGGCATCAGCTGGAATTAGGGGAGCTCCTTCTAGCACTCAGTCAGGTCTTGCTGGAGGGTCAACTATAGGAGGTAGAGCGAGAGGCTCTGTGCCTTGAAATGACACTGGTTCTATTACCGCCTGCATAGCATTGGTGATTGGGCTTGCTGACACCACCCCTCACTCCTGCAAATATGCATGCCATCTTTGCAGCAATTGGTTTTGTGCCACGCTTGACAGGGGCTTGGCTAAAAGAACCTCCACACATCTTCTTATGGGATATACAGTTTTCACAGTAATGGGGTGGGGCCTGTAATTGATTCCACCTGTTGCAATGCTTTGTACACAGCAGTTGCTGTTCTAGAGCTGGGTCCTGGGACTCCACCCCTTTCCATGATTGGGACCAGAACCCAATTGGGACTATCTGTTTGGGTTGTTGTAGCCACAAGCCCCACCCGTAACCGTTAGGGCTCCTCATGACTTCCAAGAGGAAAGGACACCAAGCTATTGGGGCACACAGCTGCTTAGCTTGCCTAACCAGAACCTTGGCCTTCTCAAAAGCCTCTTGGGCCTTTACATCCCAATCCCATGTAGCACCTCTCTTTATTAGAATATATAGGGGATGGGTCACCTGAGCAAGGTGAGGTATAAAAATTTGCCAATATCCTAGAAGTCCCCCAAATACCTGTGACTGCTTAGCATTTATTAGTATGGGTTGTTGTAAGATTCTTTTCAACTGCAGTACTAGGTATCATGGGAGTTCTGCCTTACCATAAAACTCCTAAGAATTTTACCACTGTACCAGGCCCTTGTACCTTCTGTGGGTTGATGTCCCATGCTCGCTCCTTCAGGTGCACTTGCATATTCCCCAAATGAGCTTCCAAATCTGTAAGTCACTCAGAAGTTAGCGTAATGTCATCTATGTAGTGGAATATACTTAGGGAAGGAGGGAAGGGTAACAGGACCAGATCCTGGGCCACCATCCCGTGACAAACCGTGGGGCTGTAGAAGTAACCTTGGGGAAGTACTCTGAAAGTCCACTGTTGTCCATTCCACCTGAATGCAAATTGATCTTGGGATTCAGCAGCTAGGGTAATACTAAAGAATGCATTAGCAAGGTCCACCACAGAGTGGAGGGACCCCATTTCCTGCACCAATTGATTAGTTATCAATGCAGTGTTGGGCACTGCAGCATGAATGGGAGGCACTACCTTATTTAACTCCTGGTACTGTACAGTCATTCTCCAGAAGCCATCTGGCATCCTGATAGGCCAAATAAGGTTATTGAAAGGGCTCTGGGCTGCATGGATAACCTCTACCCACTCAAGTTCCTGAATGGTTTTGGTAAATTCATCTCCACCCCCAGGAAGCTGGTACTGTTTGATATTCAGCACCCTCCATGGGGTGGGCAATTTAACTGGGTCCCATCTTGCCCACCTGAGTAATCTCTTTTACTGTTCCCACCCTCAGCCCAAACTCTCCCACAGTAGTATGTAGGGTGTGACCCAGCAGGGCATACACCCCTAAAATATTCTCTCAAAGGGGAGAGATGCACACCTTGTACTCATGGTGGGGGATAATTGCCCAATCCCAGAATGAGTCCAGTCAGCTTTACTTGTATGGCTTTATCCCCATACACATCCACTGCTATCCACTGGCCCTTATGCTTTTGGGGATTGCTGTGAATTAATGCATGCTCTGCTTTATTATCCACTATGGTCCATGTGTTTTGTATATTATTGGGGGGCCAATATATTCTCAATTTGACATGTGGCCTCCAGTCACCCAGTGTGGCCCTCATCTGTGAGCAACCTTGGCCACCCCTTCAAGGCAGTGGTTGGGCTGGGGCTCCCATCCAATGAGGCTGCCTTTCTCTGAAGCAGGGGGCACAGTTGGAGTTACCCGCACCTCCTGGTCCCCAGTTTCTCTTACTTCTGTGGTGAATTGCTGGTTAGGTCTTAAAGCCCTCTATAGGTTTCCCAGCACAGCATTTGGCTGCCCATCAGTCTTGTCCCTAGCAATTCCTGCTCTGCACAGATCCATCCACATCTGTGCTCAGGAGACGAAGAGGGGCCCCTTTGCTGAGTTCAGGTACTTTCCCTTGTGCACCTTTCAAATGTTGTTTACGTGTTGGTCTAAATCATTTAAATCTGTCAGAGCCTGGCCAGCCTCATACAGGTCATGTCTGACCATGGGGCTTAGCACTGCCACCAAAGCTCCATACCAGTCTCATCAGCCTTGCTGAATCACTTTCTTTCTTATCTCTCTTGTAAACAGTCTTGTCTGGGCCAATGAACTGGGCATCAAATACAGCTTCCCTCATACCCAGTTCCCTCAACAGAGACTGTCCTTCCTCGGTGGTTTTTCCAGTCTCTAGTATTCATGGGAAATCTCCGCTGGATACCCATGTGTCCTGAATGGCTCATATGAGCCAACCCATCATGGACTGGTTTCCCTCATATTGCCTTAATTTGTGACGTCTTTCTCTCAAAGAGGGATGAGTGGTTATGTTGTTTAACTTCTCTGCTTCTGTAGAACTTAAAATGATCCCATCTGCCCCCATGTCCCTATAGCCTTAGAAGCCGGGTGGCCAAAGGCTCCTTCATAGCTTGTTTAAATGTCTCTTACAGTTCTCATAGTTCTGGTGCTGAGTATTCTCTGATTACCATGGTCTCCTGCACTGGGCTATTGTTAAGACCTCCATCAGCATGTTGGACCATGGGTTTTCACTTTCTCTGAATTGAAGGTCGGACCTGAGGAACATCTCCCACTATCTCTAGGGCACTTCCTCCTTCCTCACTACCCAACTATTCCCAGGGGTTCCAGGTTTTAGGATCCAAGGATGGGACTTTTATTATCATTCTGATCTGGGCTTTTTTTTTTTTCCCCTTCAACATCCTAGATTTCAATAACAGCATGCCAATACCTCCATCTCCTTTTTTCTCTTATCTAATTTACTGGAAAGGTCAAAGGCCAGTACCAAAGAGGCCAGCCTCATATCCCACTCTAACTCTTCTCTAACACTTTCAGTTTCCCTTCTGGCTAAGACCTCTGCTTGGGACAAATTTCTTATTATCAATAGCAGTGGCCAAGCAGCCTCTGCACCTTCTTTTCGACATTTCTGTCCCTGGTGTGCTACTCCCAGAGCTTGCAGAATCTGTTCCAGACTTTCTGCTGTTTTCAAGGCATCTCTACACTCCCATGGTGGCCCCCACCAGTCAAACAGGCATGTCATCCCTGACCATCTACAAGATGGCTGCCACTCTGGGATTTCTTGCAAGGCCCCCAACTGCTATGAAGGCCTCACCCTAGTTACATATTTCTGTTCACTGAAATAACCATGCCGTTGCAACCACTCCCACCAAGGATATGGGAATGGCCCACCAGGTTAACATTTTCTTAGCCCACACTCTTCCCTCACCCCACTTTACTTCTGTTGTTGGTCTCTTTCCCCACATCATGGACATCATCAATGCTCTTCCAAAACTCATTCTCAGTTTTGTTGTATTCTGTTCATGACACCAGTTTTTAGTCAAATTAACTGCTGGGAGGTGAACATGGCATCCGATTCCCTCCTCCCATTGTCCTTGCAACAAACTGAGAAAAGAATTCTCCAAACTCTGGTTGAAGAATCTTAACGAGTTTATTGCACTTGATAACTGAGCTTGGGGTACAGGTTTACTTAAAGAAGAGTGGGTGCCCCCCCCATTCATGACTGTGTTCAAAAGTCCACACCCAAACATAAATCCTGTGGTTCCAGACAGCCTCACAAAATGGCAAGAGACTGAATTTCCCAGCCTTTATACCCTTAGCCCTTCCCCCTGTAAGCAGCTATGGTCAACAGATTGGCTGGAAGAGGGAAGGGGAGTATGCTGGACACCCTTAGTGTCAACTTGATACACCTGGCTTGAGGGATGCTCAATTGGGGAATTCTCTTCATTGGATTGGCCTGTGGCTATGTCCATGGGTCACCTTCATTTTTGAGTGAAGTGGGAGGGCCCAGCCCACTGTGGGTGGTGCCATCCCTGAGCAGGTGGGGCTGTGTTGCATAAGAAAGCAGGCTGAGAAGGGGCCAGGGGGCAAGCCAGTAAGCAGCACTCCTCCATGGCCTGTGTTACAGCTCCTGCCTGCAGGTTCCTGTCCTGAGCTCCTAACCTGGGCTCCAGGATTAACTGTGACCCAGGATATGTAAGCTAAATAAACCTTTTTCTCCCCAAGTTGGTAGTGGTCAGAGTGTTTTGTCACAGCAATGAAGAAACCAAAGAGGACAGGGAGTGACTCCTTTGCAGAGCATGGGAAAGAGGCAGGTCCATGGCTCATCAACACAGGGTCAAAGGAACATCTGGATCACAGTAATATAAGATATTGAATATTCAAAAAAATGTTTTTGGTCTTTTTGAGACAGAGTCTCCCTGTAGCTCCAGCTGGCCTGGAACTCACTATGTAGACAAGGCTGGCCTTGAACTCATAGAGATCCATCTGCCTCCTGAATGTTGGGATTAAAGGTATGTGCTACCATACCTGGCTATATACTCAATTTTCTGTATTTGTATTCTTTAAATTTAATATTTAGCATGTTTTATAAATACAGGGTCTTCAATTTTTCTTTCTTTTTTTTAAATTGTTTTTAGCAAAGTGGTCTTGAACTCACAGTGATCTTCCTATCTGAGCCTTCCAAGTGCTGGGAAGTGCATGCATGAATTACCATGCCTAATCTTGAAAATTCCTTATGTTACACTTTCACTGAAGCATATACAATTTACCAAATATTCCACTTTTATCTGAAATATAATTTTTTTTGAAGGAAGTGTTATTTACAGGCATGGCTATAAGACATATAAGTAGCAGTATAAAATACAGGAAATCATATGTACATATAAAGAAAATATTAAATTGAATTTATATATAAATGATATGAATTTGATCTGTGGCTAATTTCTTAGCATTTTTAATGGAACAATTGCTCTACATAGTTGAAGTTATTTGCCAAGTTATGTTGCTATTAATATGGTGAAAGCTAAAATAATTGTATCTTATTTTTAATGATGTGCTCTGTTATTTTTCAGTAATATGAAATAAATGGGAAAGAACACATCAAATTGAATTATTTCTTAATTAATTTATGAAAATTTAATTTACCTCACAATTAAACAAATTGAACAATCGATAATTAAAACAGGCAAGAAAACATTTACAAGTATAATTTTTATTCATGAGGTAAGGAAACCTTGTTCATGCTGTGAAAAAACACATTTCATTTTAATTTCTTTGCATTTCTGAGAATGAAGACTACAGACAATGAATTAATGCCAAGAAAACCAGCACTGAACAGAGAGTGCATAAAATCAAACAGATGTTTTGTTTCAAAATATTCTTACCTAACTAGTTTTGGAAAGGCATATGGAAAATTGTACTCACTAAGACTTGGGAGTTTTATCAATAAAGTTTGCTGTTGTGAATTAAATTGTTTTTCTTTCTCAAATGGCAAGAGATAATTTGACTTCTGTGAAATATAGCATAGCATACCATAGTTGATTCAATTAATGTTTACTGAGAACTTACAGTAGATTTAATCCTAGAGTCTGACTCTATATTAACAAACACCATAAATGACAGAATTGACAAAATTGATGAGTAATACAAAATTTAAAAATCCCTCCTATAATTGTAAGTGAAAATATGAAGTCATGATTATGTTTTCTAAACATTCTGAAGGAAACAAAACAAATGCTGAAATACAGAAAACTAAGGGCAAATATCCGGGTTGATGAGTTGTTAAGCTTTCTTGGGGAGATGATACTCAGAACCATGAAAGATAAAATGTTTGGAGTCATACCAACATTAGGGTGGTATAGATGAAGGCAGTATGAGAAGAATGGCACGTGTGTACTATTACTTAAATATACCTGACTGAGATACTGTTGTACTTTTTCTGTCCCAGTCAAGGAATATATATAATATACATAATAGTCATTTATTTTATAACAAAGAGTAAAGATAACATTTTTTTCTATTTTGTTTTTATCATCTTTATAACCACATGGATTTTCTTCTGCTTACATTTTTACCCACTTTTAAATAATTAATTTTATTTAAAAATTTTATACATGTATAAAATATATTCTGATTCTTCTCTCTCCTCACATCCTCTCCCATCACCCTTGTAACTGTATAAACTCCCCTCCATCCTTACGAGTTCCTTTCCCAGCTTCATGACCTTTGGTAGACCTCAGTAGATGAATGGATAAAGAAATATGATGTAGTTACAAAATGCAGTTTTAGTCCATTTTAAATAAAAAAGAAATTTGGTTTTCTGCTGGAGAATGAATGGAGATCTTATATTAAATGAAATAACTACAACTCAGAAAGACAAATAGCATGTGTGGTTTTGTTTGTGTATTTTGGATTTTATATGTACACATACCATTATTCACATGTATATGGCATGAAAGTAGAAGTGAGATTTTGACTGGTGGAAGTAAGGGAAACAAGAAGAGCAGAGAGCTTAGGGTATGGTGATGAACAGAATGAATGATATATTTGAAAGAAGATGTTTTTATGAAGCCCATCAGTATGTACAATGACTGTAACCCAATAAAATTTTAAATAAAGAAAGAAACACTTAAAAATCTTATGAGGAAAATAACTGAGTTAACTCAGATGACATATTTCAATTGGATTCAAAATGAAATATCTTTAGAAAGAAAAGGAAAAATAACCTGTTGGTATGCAAGGTTGAACCAGCTTCATAGTGTTAAAGACTGGTGTAACTTTCAACAAAACACTGAAGCATGTCTGAAGGAATCATTAACATGTGGATGTGTGCCCAATGCAAAAGCTGGAGGTGAACACCAAGGGAAAAGAAGCTCAAAGATGTCAGTAAGGATATAAAAGTTCGATTGATTGTTTGCTTCTTTGGCAGCTTCTATAGCTCTTTTCAATAATTGGAGAGCTAGTTCCACAACAGTTCCAGAGCCATTCTTCCAAGTCCTGTGACCAAACGTGTGGTGCCATCAGCATTAGAGTCTTACCTTAAAGTTTTGAGAGAGACAACCAAGGGCTATGACAGTAGCCAATACTGTTTTGTGAGTCTTTTGGATTACCCTGATAAAAAGCAGGAAGGGAGATTTTTGTGCCTGGCATTGAGACTTCCGTTAGGCAGTTTTCAGATATGCACATGCCTACACACACACACACACACACACACACACACACACACACACACACACACGCACACTCACACACACACACACAAACACAAAATCTGTATATTATGTACATTTCCAAAATAATATATTTCCTTAGGTCTTTTCAGACATGATTATCATTTATTTTTCCTTTATCGTTATTATTTTGCCTAATTACACTAAACTTAATGCCTGCCCCCATTATTTCCATATCCCTCTTAATAGTACCTGTGCTCTACTATCTAAGCTAGTGCTCCTTCTTCCTTCCTCTCCTCCATGATTCCTTTGTACTTTCCTGGTTTGAGGTTACTCACATTGTATACTCATATCGAAAGACTCAGAGCTAGGATCAACAAAGAGAGAGCACATAACATTTGCTTTTCTGGATCTGAGTTACCTCTGTATGTTTTCCAGTTCAGTCCACTTACCTGTAATTTCTTGACTTCACTTTTCTTTATGCTCAATAGAACTTCATTGTATAGCTGTACTATCTTTGCATTATACATTCTGTTGCATTATACATTCTGTTGAAGAATATTTAGGTCCATTTTAGGTTCATTCTGTCACTTGCAGGACATTAGGTGCATTTCAGGTTTTTGTGAAAAGAACACCAATGAAAATAGCTGTACAGGTAGCTCTGTAATATGATATCAAATTCTTTGTGTATATGCCTAGGAATTCTATAGCTAGTTCATATGGTTTATCTGCATCTTCGAGAATTTGTGACTCTGAAGTTCCTCTGACAAGCTCTGGTCCCACCTCCTTCCAAGGCTTTTTGGGAGGAGGCATGGAGCTCATTAAGGAGCAGGGCTAAGGATAGATATGAATACACACTGGGAAAGAGGGGTGGAGTGTAGCCACCATGATTTAGAGAGTGGCAAGTTGGAGAGATAGCAGAGGCCATATTGGAAGGGAGAGAGCCAGTTGTGCTTTAGCGGATCAGGGAAGTGTGTGGCCATCAGGGCAAATGGCAGAGGCATCCAGCAGGGTGTGAAAGTGAGATGGGGCACTCACAGACCATGGCGTGAGACCCAGCGCCCACAGAGCATGGGCAAAAAATAATGGAGATTGTGGGTGGGGCTCAAATGACGTGAGTTATGAAAGCCTGTCTCTTTGTAAGGTGCTCCTTCTCTGTCATATAAACTATGGCAAACTCAAGATAAAAATGTGTTATGCGGGGTTTTGTTGACCCGTGTCAGGACCATTGTGCTAGAACCTGCCTGAGTGAATGAGGACAGATCAAAAAGAGAGCGGGAAGGAGAAAATTTAATCCCTCAGAATTATTCACATATATTTCTATAATGTACACATCATTTTGCAGTCCTACCAATAGTGAATGAGGGTTCACTCTTCCCCATATCTTTGCCAGTATTTCTTGTCAGTTGTTTTCTGTCAATAGTCATATCTAGCTGTAAAACCTACAAATCACAGCAATGATTGGCTCAACAAAATACCTGTAGTGGATATTTTTTTTGAGAAAAGGTCTCAAAAGTTACCCACGATGATGTCAAATGCATGATCTTCTTGTCTCAGATGCCCTGTATTTGCAAGTACCCTCCCAGGCCTATCATGTGTTCTATAATCTTAAATATGCATAGGCACAAATGGTTCACACTGCTGCATTTCTAGAATATACTATGTCAGTATTTATTACATTTATTTTGCTAAAGTTCATCTTTATGAATTTCCTTGGTACAAGAGCTTTTTATTAATCCAAGCATGCTTTTGTCCTCCATGTTTTCTTCTGTTTTCATCATTAAAATAATTCTGCCTGCTGACTCATCCATGTTTCTTGATGTTCATCCAACAGTTAGCATGTAATGACATTTGAAGTAAACAAGTCAAAAACTCTCCAAAACTTTAGGAAAATAAAGACAAAAATTGCTGAGGGAATGTGTTGACATTTACTATTATTTTGTATTTTTCATTTCCCATTCTCCTACCTTTATATAACAGCAAGTCTCTTTTTCCTTTTTTTCAATTACAGATGACAAGTTTCTACATAGTTGCTATTCTAGTTTGTTTTTTGTTGCTATGATAAGCACCATGCTGAAAGAAACTTAGGGGGTTAAAGGGTTTAATTGACTTATTCTTCCATGCCACAATCCATCACTTAGGGAAGCCAGGGCATGAACTCAAGCTAGGAACATGAAAGTAGAAACTGAACCCCCAAACATGGAGAAACATTACTTACTGTTTTGCTCTCCCTAGATAACTCAGTTACTTTTCCTCTACAGCCTAGGCCCACCTGCCTAGGAATGGCACTGCCCACAGTCTGGTTCCTCCAACATCAATGAAGAAAATGCTCTAAAGACATAGCCACAGGCCAATATCACCTGGAAAATTCTTCAACTGAGTTTCCCTATTCCCAGGAAACTACACTTGTGTCAAGTTGACAGGTGAAGATAAATATGACATTTTACCCCTTTTAAAACTTGACATATAGACACGTCATTTTAAATCATACATTTTCCTGTTTCTTCTAGTACCTCATGCCAATATCTCAATATAAAATGAAGTACTACTGAAAGATGTCAAAGTCTTTTCAAAATTTCCAAGACTTAAAAGTCCAAATTCACTTTTAAAATACAAAGCCTCTTAACTATGGGCTTCTTTAAAATCCCAAATAAGTTACATGCTTTTCAAATTCTATGATGGAAGCTAGGCCAAAATTAAAATGAATTCTATGAAAATCTAAAATCCAAAAGTGTAAAAGCTCAATGCCTGATATTTCAGAGACACTTATAATCTTCTGGGCTGGGCTCCAACACAGGAGGACAACTCTAGAGTTCTACCTGTACTTTATCAGGAAGGAAGCTTTTTTTGTCAGTTTAGGCTGGCTCCGCTCCACTCCTGTTCCTGCCCTTCATGGTCATTCTGTTACCTGCCGTCTTTGATATACTGGGGTCTGCACTATAGTTGAGGCTTCACTTTCACCTATGATCGCTCTTGGCCACACTTCAAGGACTCCACCCTGCCACATGGTGCCAAGTCTCAGATTCCCTCCATGATACCATTAAGACTGCACCTTTCACACCACCAAACCCGTTGCCATATGGAAGCCTCTTACACATTACCAAGCTGGCCTTCAGCATGAAATGCAGCTTTGGACTCCCCTAAACCACAACTACTTTGGGATGAACCTGAGGAAATGAGTCATAGAAGATTTCACCTCAGTGATGCTGGACTGTTATTAATCACAGATGAACCAGCTACCCTACATTCAAAGTCCCAGTTAAGCACAAAAGGTTTCATTTCACTTTAATGTTGTTGATATCTTGTTAATCACAGGTGGTACTTCAGCTCCAGCTAACTAGCACCAGGGAGTCTTAAAATATGTTACAGGAATAGACCTAACAGCATCTTTGCTTCCCTTTGAAATCTGCTAAGCTGGATCCCTACCATCTGCACTTCCCTTAACATTCCTATCTATCAAGCACCATTAGAGCTTAAGAAGGACCTGAGCAATAAAGGACCTTTGCACCCCAAAGTTCCAAGTCTACCACATTTCTCTCAAAAAAATATGGTCAAGTTCATCAAAACAACCACACTTTCTGATACCACCTTCTATTCTGCTTCTTTGTTTCTGTGATAAAACACTGACCAAGCACATCTTGGAGGTGGAAATGATTTACACAGCTTACACTTCCATGTCACAATCCCTCACTGAGAGGAAATAATATCAGTATCTCAGCCCATGAAAATGGTGGCAGGAACTGAAGCAGAATTCAAGAAGGGAAGCTGTTTACTGGCTTGCTCCCCATTTCCACAGGTTGCTCAGCTACATTTCTTATAAAGCAAGAGCCCACTTGCTTGGGGATGGCAGTGCCCACAGTGGGCTAGGCTCTCTTACATCAATTAACAATTAAGAAACAACTGGCTGCCACTGGCCAATCTGATCTGGGAAGTTCTTAAGGCATGGTTCTTCCTTCCCAGGCAACTCTAAGTATCTTGTGCCAGGTTGACAGTTGAAACTAATTAGGACAATCGCTTAAGTACACAGTAGTTGTTAGTGTACTTAAATCTTGTTTTATTTCTACTCTCACATCCATTGTGTGCCCATTTGTTGATAGTTCACATTGTTTTCTCAATGTCTACCTTTGTATTTTTCTTCCTCTCTCTGGCTCTTCCTCCCTCCCTAACTTAAAACCCAGGACTTTGATCTTCCCTCCACTCAAGTATTTTAAGATTTTAAGTATTTAGTCTGTGGAATCCTTCATTGCCATTCTCTTTTCTAAATATTTGAGAATAGAACTTAGAGAAAAGCCATCTCAAATTCTTCTCTCCTGGATTTTTACCATCATATATCACATATTATACCTACAAGTAGTTCTTCAGACATCACCAAACACCTCCTGAGTCTATGAGTTCTTAAGCATCCTATTCTTTTCCCAGCTATTGTTTCCAGCGCTATCCCACATTCTGATAATCTAAACCAGTGCCTCATGAACAAAATACGTAATTTTTAAATTAGAGATCTTTTGGCCTCTGCCTCTGAATTTTTTATAAATCTGCTTAAAAATAAAGGTGTTTATGTACCTATAAAACCCTGATTTTATTTTCTTTATTCCACACTTTTCTTGGCAGCAGAATCTCTGTCTTAGATTTTCTCTCCAAATACCAGTTTACTTATGCCTTCCTATCAGCACATGGAACCATTCAATTGACTCAGAGATTATATATCTATTAATTAGATGACTAGGTGAAAGGTATCTATATTGAAAAGTAGAAGGAAGAAAAAAACCTGGTTTGAGGCAAGGAAATACATTAGCAAATCTTCAATTCCACAAATTTACAAGAAAAGTCAGGAAGATATTACAATCATGAACATATATTCACCAAACTCTGGTGCACCCAACTTCATAAAACAATACTACAGGACTTTAAGACCCAGATTAAACCTAACCCATTAAGAGTAGGGGACTTCAATACACCACTGTCTCCATTAGATAGGTCAACAGGGCAGAGAGTTAACAGAGAGACATCTGAATTAAACAATACTGTATATCAAATAGACTTAACAGACATCTACCGAGTATTCCATCCAAGCACCAAAGGACATACTTTCTACTCAGCACCCCATGGAACCTTCTCCAAAATCGACCATAAAACAAACCTCAACAATACAAAAAGATTGAAATAACTCCATGCATTCTATCAAACCACAATGCTATAAAGCTTACAAATCAACACCCGAAGAAGCCCTAATCCCCACATGAACACATGGAGATTAAACAACATACTCCGGAATGATGAATAAATCATTTTTTTAAAAATATTTTATTTATTATTTTATGTGTATGCGTGTATTGCCTGCATGTAGGTAAGTGCACCCGTGTTATGCAATGCCCACAGAGGACAGAAGAGGCTGTTGGATACCCTAGAACTGAAGTTACAGATAGTTGTTAGCTGCCATGTGGGTGCTGGGATTCAAATCCAGGTCTTCTGCAAGAACAGTCAGTGTTCTTAACCGATGAGCCATTTCTCCAGCCTCCATGAATTATTTTTTAATTGAGCTGATATGGGTCCTGTGCTCGATACCACCACTGCCACAGGCTCACAAGAGTGAGCCTTAAGTGGCCTGAAAGCTTCCACCTCCCTGTGTTCATGAATCAGCCCTGGATCTTACAATCTTTCTGCCTCCTTTTCCAAAATGGTCACTGAGCTGTTGGTGGGTGAGATTCCATATAGGAGTCCCATACTACACTCTATAGTCTCCAGTTCTCCAAAACTTGATGAGTTGTGGCCTTCTGTGTGCATCAAACTCTGATGCACAGGGAGCCTCACTGGTGAGAGTGGAGGGGTGCATTAGCCCTCTGTCTAACCTTTATTCGAGCTATATTCCATTGACCTTAGTTATAGAGATTCGACTGCAGATGTGTTACCTAGTACTGGGAATCTCCCAGGCATATGTTCTCTGGGCATGACCAGATGGCCAACTATGCCATCTGGAAGCTCTCCCTGTTTCCATCTTTTTGAATAATTTAAGCGGTATTGGGTGTAGATTTTCTTTGAATGTCTTGTAGAATTCTGTTGTGAATCCATCTGGGCCTGGACTTTTTATAGATTTGTATTACTGTTTCAATTTCTTTATTTGTATGGGTCTATTTAGGCTGTTGATCTCCTCTTGGATTTACTTTGGTGGTGACCATGATTTTAGAAATGTGTCCATTTCTCGGGCTGGGGAAATGGATCAGCAGTTAAGAGCACTGACTGCCCTTGCAGAGGACCCAGGTTCTATTTCCAGTACCCACATGACAGCTATGAACTGCCCTTAACTCCAGTTCCAGGAGAATCCTATGCCGTCTTCTGACCTTCACTGCTTTGCATGATATGGTTGCTATCACATACATGCAGACAATACACTCATACACACATAAAAAAAAAAAAAAACTAAATAAAATTTATTTAAAAAGAGAAATTTATCCATTTCTTTTAGGTTTTCAAATTTAATGGCATATAGATTTTTAAAGTATTCCCTTAAAATGTTTTGGGATTTTTGGTGTCCTCTTCCATATCTGATTTTGTTGATTTGGATCAGTTCTTTCTTTCTTTTGGTTAACTGGGCTAATGGTCTATCTTGTTTAACCTTTCAAAGAACCAGCTCTTGAATTCATTGGTTTGTTTTGTATTATTTTCTTTTTTTCTATTTCATTAATTTCTATTCTGAGTATTGTTATTTCTTCTCATCTACTAAGTTTGGGGTTGGTTTGTTCTTGCCTTTCCAGAATCTTGAATTGTACCTTTAAGTCGTTTACATGTGCTCATTTTGATTTTTTTAATGTAGGCACTAAGAGTTATCAATATCCCTAATTGGGACTGCTTTTAGGGTGTCCCAGAGGTTTTGTTGTGTTGTGTTCTAGTTTTCATTTTGTTCCAGGTATATTGTTATTTATTTCATAATTTCTTCTTTGACCCATTCATGAATCAGAAGTGTGTTGTTTGAGCCCCATGAGTTCATGTATTTACTAGTGCTTCTTTTAGTATTGATTACAAGCTTTATTGCACTGTGGTATGATAGAAGGCATGGAATTATTTCTCTTTTTTTTTGTATTTGTTGAGATTTGTTTTGTGCCCTAGTATGTGGTCTAGTTTAGAATAACTTTCATGAGCTGCTGAGTAGAAAGTGTATTCTTTGGTGGTTGGGTGGAATATTCTGTATATACTTATTGGGTTAATTTCATATAGTATGTCATTTAATACAGATGTCTCCCTGTTTATTCTTTGTACAGCTGACCTGTCCATTGATGAATGTGGGGTATTAAAGTTGCCTACTATCACTGAGTTGGTGCCAATCTCTGTTTTCTATCCCTGGACTACTGATTTTATGAAATTGGGTGCTCCAGAGTCTGGTTCATAAATGTTCATGATTGTAATATCTTCTTGGTCAATAGTTCCTTTGATTAGAATGAGCTAACCCTCCTTATGTCTTCTGATGCATTTTAATTTGAAGTCTGTTTCATCAGATATTAAAATTGTAACACCTACTTGCTTCTTAGGACCATTTGCTTGGAATATTTTTTCCTATTCTTTCACCCAAAGATAGTGTCTATGCTTGAATGAGAAATAAGTGTCTTGACGAATACAAACAATGGGTTTTCTTTTGTAATCTATTGCACCAGGCTGTGTCTTTCGACAGGGGTGTTCAGGCCACTTATATTTATTGTTGTTATTGAAAGGTGTTCACTATATGCTGTCATTTTAATTTATTTTTGTTTGTAGCCCTATTTTATGTTTCTGCTGCTGTACCTTTCTTTCTGTAGCCTCTTGGGCATACTTATTCCTTTCCCCAATCCTTTGTATTGCTTCAAGTCTTCTCTGTAGTGCTGGTTTGGAAGACATGATTTTTTTTCAGCTATTTGTGTCATGGAGAATCTTCTGTTCCCATTCGACCTCAATAGATAGTTTTGCTGGATAAAGTAAGGGTTGGTATATGTCATTGTTTAGAACTGGGAATACTTTTTCCAGGCTCCTCTGGCTTTCATAGTCTTCATTGAAAAATCAGCTGTAATTCTGATAGGTTTTCCTTTATTTGTAACTTGTTGTTTTACTCTGGCAGCTTTCAGTATCCTCTCTTTGTTCTGTACATTTAATGATTTTACTAAGATATATCATGGGGACTTTCTGTTCTGATCATGTCTTAATGGTGTTCTCTGTGCTTCTTGAATCTCTATAGGTATATTCTTAATTAGGGAGGTTTTCTTCTATAATTGTACAGAAGATCTGTTCAATGCCATTGGTTGAATTTCTTCTCCTTCCTGTATGACTATAATATGTAGATTTGGTTGTTTCATGTTGTCCTGCATTTTCTGAGTATTTCATTCTGTTTTTCTTTTAAATTTTGCATAATCTGAGCTTAATGATTCCAGATCTTCAACTTTATCCTCCAGTCTTGATAGTCTGTTTTCCATTTTATTCATTCGGCTAGTGAGACTTTCTCCTGTTGTTTCTAATTGGTTTATTAAATTTTTCACTTGCTGGGAATTGAACCTAAGTCCTCCACAAGACCAGTGAGTACTCTCAAACTCTGAGCTACCTCTCTAGCTCCAATTATTACTACTGTTTAAATAAATTGAGAACTTTATATAATTCTCTAAATTAGTAAGTTTCATCTTATTTATTATGCTAGCTTGTCCCAAGTAAAATATACCCACCTGAAAGCATATATCCCTTTTTTCCTCATCCCCATAACAGATAATTTGAAATAATTTTTATTGAAAATTGGTAAATATATACAATGTGTTTTAAGCACATTTAGACCCCTAACCTGCCTGCCTGAATACCCCTTAATACCTTCTACCAATCATGTATTTGTGCCAGATATCCTTCAATACAAATTCATCTACTGGAGTCTAGTCAGCCTATCTAGAGACTGTAGGTAAGGTCTACAGTCCCATACTCAGTACTACTCTGTCCCTAACAGTTCCCATACTAGGGCCTGCCCACAACCCATTTCCCTTGCTCCACTCTGGGCCCTTGTCTGCTTGAGTTCGTATGGTTCCTGTGCTTGATGTCACCATTGCCACAAATTCATATGTGCAAACTTCCAGTGGCCTGAGACTTTCTGCTTCCCTATATTCATGAACCAACACAAACTCTTACAATTTTCTTCTCCCCTTTCTGTAATGGGCCCTAAATTGTGGGTAGGTTAGGTTTAATATGAGTACTATCCAGGCACACATGCTCTTCCATCACTTATTCCTTAAAACATGGCTAGTTGTGGCTTTCTGTGTGCATCAAACTCTGTTGATTAGGGAAGCTTCACTGGTGAGAGTTAAGAGATGCACTAGTTTTCTCTCTAACCCCTGTTTGCTATGTTTCATAGACTTAGGAGGAGAAATTCAACTGTAGATATGTCACCTGGTCCTGGACACTGTCAGACATTCTCTGTGTATGACTAGTTGTGGGATTCTGCAGTAGTGTCTACCTGTTGCATAAAGAAGCTTCTTTGCTAAGTGACATAAGGTATACTTGTTTGTAAGTATAAGGATCCATATTTAGCATATGGTAAGAAATTTAATATGTCTAAACTTATGACAGACATAGGTTTTTCACTAGGATCTATGATCTCTCCAACCATGTGTATTTGGCAATGTTTACAGTGCCACCCATGAGTTTAATCCCACTACACTTTAAGTCCAATTAGATAGGTATTTATTATTCCCCAGATAATAGTGCAACTAGTTCACTAGTTGTGGTAGTGTGCTGTGCCAATCATTATGATTATTAGGCTTTAGAGCTGATTTGGACCATTGATTGATTTTTATCCCTTAGCAGGTTGCATACTATCCTCTAGAACAATGACAGCTAAACTTCAAGTAGAAAGCTTCAAGGCCAGTTTCTACTCTGCTCCAGGTGCTATGTTTGAATTATGTCATGTCTTCCGCAGTAGGGTTTTTTTTATCTTCCAGTTCTGAGAGATAACCAAGAGCTCTGGCAAGAAAACATCTGGAATAGTTGAAAATCAGTCCTAAGAGGGAAGTTTATATCTTTTAGTCCCTACCTTAAAAAACTCAGAAAGAGCACATATAAATGGCTTAACAATACAACTCAAGACTCTTGAAAGGAAAGAATAAAAAATCCAGTAGATGATAAGAATTAACAAAACTCAGAGCAGAAATGAATGAACTAGAAATAAAGAAAACAATACAAAAAGCAATGAATTTTTAAAATGTTTTAAGCTAATGTTTTAGATATCAAAAACCAAGGCACCCAAGGCAACCAAATCCACCTCTAATATAATTTCATTTGAACATTTTTTGCTCCTTCGTACATTTTCTACAGACCTTTAAGTATACACACATATATTTATGTTGCACACTCAATTTTAGATTTTCTTCAAAAATCTAGTTAATATGTATTATAAACCAATATTTGAAATTCATTTAACCAAGTAACAAAAACCTCAAAATATTAAAAACCTAAGTAGTTATAATTCTGTTGTCAAAAAACTCTTATTTTCTTCACTAATTATCCCTCTAATTCTTTCTCTATTTGCAAGTTACAACATTTGGAAAATGTATTTATTCCATTATTATTGGCGATAGAAAAATTAAAGCACAGGTGTATTGGGAAGATTTCAAATAATAATCAGTGCCAGCCCTTGAATATACTAATATGTTTTTTTCTATTAATATTATCTAAGTAAACTGCTTTCTGGCTAATAATATAAATAGCTTCTTTTCATTCTGCACAGAAGGAAAATATCAAGTTATGATTTTGATGATAAACCATAAAGACTTTCATCATGAAAATTCCCGTTGTTCATATCTCTGATGTTTCTGCTTCTACTGAAAAGAGGATGTGATAGCCAATGAACAGTAATTGCTGCATGCCTGCTTTCGCATGGCTTGACTTGCCCTCCAGCAGCTGTGTCCTTTCAGGAATTGCTTACACCTGTCCTCCCTTTGTGTTCTTATTGTGCCTGGTTTTTAGATTAGATGAATGCATATAAATATGAAGACAGGAGAGGAGTTTCATCTTATCCTGTATAGCAGATGAATTCTTTTGTGCCCAGAAGAATTGACTAATCTTTGTCACTCAGGTTTAAAAAAGCAAGGTAATTCTCATACTCATCTATTCACACCTACCCGTATTTTATGTTGCCAAAGAATAGAATGTCCTTATGCCCATTATGCAAATACACACAGTATTTAAAATATTATTTCTGATTGTATTGAGTTGCTTTCTGGTTAAAATTGTGAGTGTGCGTGTGCATGTGTACATGTGTGTGTGTGTGTGTGTGTGTGTGTGTGTGTCTGTGTGTGTCTGTGTGTGTGTCTGTGTCTGTGTGGTTTTAGAGACTGATATCAGGGCCTTTTGCTCACTGGCCTTATATAGTCACAACCTTTAATTATTTTAAATAAAAATTAATTAGGATTATGATAACTACCTTGAATATCATTCTAATAGGAGGTATTTGGAAATTCAATATGTTCAGGCAAAAGAATATTATAATTAATCAAAAAACACCTAACTATATGTAATCTTGATGAAGAACACAAAGAAAACTTTAAAAAGCCCAATTTAATAGTGATAGTCACAATTGTGAAAGGAAATGCATACTTAAATATAGTGGGATTTTTCAGAATTAAGTGCTAGACACATCATATAAAGAAATAAAGGCAATGTTTTAGTACAAATGATTATGTGGAAGCAAAACATGTACTTCTGGAATAAGAAGAAAGATTTTTTTCTGAATAAAGACAACCATAATTTTAGTTTTTCTATATCTCAGAAGGGAAGGCAATTCTAAAGTAGAGGAGTGAGATAAAGACCACAAGATTTGCTAGCATATCTAAAGTAAAGGCACAAAAATGCTATCTATGGAAAACATTCTATGCAATTAAACTTTTGAAATTAGGTAAAAATTGAACTGAATTATAAATTAATTCATTCAGCTATAATTTTTCTCATGAATAAATTTTGACTATAGAAACTGCTACCATCAACTTATTTATGCAATTAGTAATAAGCAAATATTTTGTTGTCATTGAATTAACATAGAGCTAAAAC
>NW_008343216.1:1254518-1257006 GCF_000622305.1 Nannospalax galili | reverse complement strand
TATATATTAGCCTTATTTTTTATTTTCCATCCCTAGGGTCATGAAAACATTTGTTCCCAAACCATCTTAGTTTTCACAGTCTATGCATAGAAAAATTTTGCTTATTATGAAAGGATTTTTCACATCCCAACAGGGCTTATAGAGCTCAGTGTCAGGCTTGCAGAGTTAAATCCCCATCAATAAGAATGATACACTCCTTGGAACACTGTGCAAATAAATGAGTTTGAATATATGGTCCCAATAACAAATAACAATCTCCAAGAGTAATGAAAAGTAATCATGTAACATTTCTCCAAAGAATAATGTTAATAAAATTCTGTGATTCCTTTGAATTTATACATTTTACATGTTGCTGTACTATAACCCACAAAATTGTAAATGATATCTTAAAATATCAAAAATGTAACTAATATCATTGCATTTCATTGACAGCAATTTCTTTTTTGATACCATTTATATTCAGCTTAATAAGAAAGGCAAGTCCAATTAAGTTACAATTTACAAAAATATGGATAATAATAAAATTTGAAATAGGACATTAGTGACATATCTCTGGTAAAATTCAATTTTCATCAGCATATAAAATTCAATCAAATGGTTGATTTTTGTCCCTTTTACTGCGTTAATTATAGTGTTTTTAAAAATTGCTGCCATAGAACAAAAGTGGGTATAAATTGATTGCTTTGGATGAGATCCAATTTTTTAGTGCAGTTAATATCACTTGAATGGATACTATGTACTTCAGCAGAAGATAAAAAGTTCATTTGATACGTGCGTATTCAACAGCAAAATAAGTAAAAAGAATAAGAAGTTCAAGACAAATCAAGTCTGCTTCAATATTAAGCTCCTAATAGTCATTATTATTCCTTCAATATTTGCCTCCAACTTTCTCTTTTTTCTTATCCATGCTGACATTAAACAAGTTTGCTTAAAAGATTTCTTTCCTAGATACTTTTATGCACAGCAATTGTTGATTTTTCTGCCAGATTAATATATCTGTTATAAGCTTTCCATCATTCAATTAATTTTCAAAACAACCATCTAAGGCTCTCTCACCTTAGCTCTCATTTCATGGTCTGAATTCAGAGAAAAATATTATATTCTTTCAGCTCAAACCCCTCCTTTATTATCCACCAGCACAAACCTTGCGATTTTGCTATGCATGTCTACTCACCAAACATTTGTGGCTAACATTCACAGTCTCAGTCTTTCTTGGTTCATTTAAATTTCCCACAGAGGATAGCTATGCTCCTCTCATCCACCCCATCATCAATCTTCTTTAAAATCTTTATGCTATATTTTAATCCTGAAGATTCCTTGTTACTGAAATGTTATCATCTATGGGATATTTCAGTATACTCCTGTGTAGTGCTCTCTAGATACTTTAATTTGTTGTGCACCGCACTCCCTCTTTCACAAAATACTATATACTTTTTTTTTACAATATATTATTAAATAAGTAAAATGAAATTCAGAGTTTTCTTTCTAGTTCTTTTAAGAATAACTACACTTACTTTCATCAGAAAATATCAACAATAATGAACAATTGTGTGGAGTATATACTATAGACAGTATTTTTTTAAACATTGATTAGAAGTTGGGAGAAACATTTTAAGTATTAACGGGATTTATACTTTCTAATGTAAATAATCGATTTTACCTTTGAGGAAAAATATTTAACTTAATGAGAAATAGAAGGAAACTAAAATATGTACATTCACTCATACAAAAAAACACTTTTTTCTTACTAGAAACTTTTGGCATCCATGTAGTTTACTGTGATTCTGAGGAAATGAAATATATTCTGTCTTGACAGTGGAGATATAAGATTCACATCTACTGAATTTGCTGCTTTCAGAGAAATATTTTTATTCATGTATAGACTTCAAAGATCACATATCTACTTAGCATTTCTCAGTCATGAGAAGGTCCATAAATATGCTCTTTCCAGGTGAAAGCTGGTCAGAGTGAGAACCACACCAGAGTGGATTGCCTCATCAAAGTATTTTCCCATGTTTAAAACTGTCGTGGTTTTTGAATGCCAAATGCCCCCTGCAGGCTCATGTATTTGAATGTGTGTAGCCTAGTTTGTGGCATTGTTCACAGAGCTTATGGAAATTTTAGGCAGTGGAGTATCTCTGGAGGAAGTGGATCACTGAGGACAGACTTGGAGATTTTTATCCTGGTCTCATTTCCTTCCCACTCTACTCCTTATTCTGCGAAGATATAAAGTGGTGAGAAGTCCCAACTACATAATTCTGTTGCTATAGAGGCATCTGTGATGGTGTTTCACCCTCCATTATGGTCTGTAGCCCTCAAAGTGTAAATCCAATTAAGCCCTTCCTGTCTTGAACAGTTTCTTGTGTGATATTTATTCACAGAAAGAAACTAACATGAACCGTCCTTAACTCCAGTTCCAGGGGAATCCGAAGCCCTCTTCTGACCGCCACAGCATTGCATGACATGGGTGCACTCACATACATGCAGG
>NW_008343216.1:1251350-1252780 GCF_000622305.1 Nannospalax galili | reverse complement strand
GGGGCTGGAGAGATGGCTCAGCAGTTAAGAGCACTGACTGCTCTTGCAGAGGACCCGGGTTCGATTCCCAGCACCTACATGGTGGCTACGAACCGTCCTTAACTCCAGTTCCAGGGGAATCCGAAGCCCTCTTCTGACCGCCACAGCATTGCATGACATGGGTGCACTCACATACATGCAGGCAATACACTCATACACATAAAATAAAAATAATAAATAAAATAATAAAAAAGAAACTAATACAAATGATTATATATTCTTTCACATTTCACTGATCAAATAGTAGCAAGTTTATTTCATCATTATATTTTGTTTGAATAACAACTTTGAGTAAAATATGTGGCAAATAAATATTACTTTGCAGTCCTAAATAGAATTTATGTCATCCACATTGGCCCCTTCATTCTTTAGGTTACCACATCAATCCAATTACCTTGCTGGAGATACTACCTGTAGGTGCTCTGGCTTATATAATGTATCAGGACCTAACTGACTCTAATCTTTTCCAGGGCATGCCTACATGAGTTTGCTTAAGAGATTCAAACAATAATAGAATGAGAGAAAATTATTAGAACTGTAGTAACTTAAAATCTGAAGGTGATCTGAGGAGGAAGCATCAGCTAAAGGACTGATGGACCCAACTCTTAAGACACTACTAGCAGCAGGAACATATAGGAATCAAGAGTGTAAAGGTTTCCAGAAGTGTGTCAAGGTTTCTTGAGAAGTAGAGGAAGATGGTTGGTTTTGGTGATAAGAATGCTATTGGTTACTTAACATAAGTCCTAAATGTCAGGTTGTTGGAAACAGAAATTGGAAACAAAAATGGATTGTGTAACATGAATGAATAAGAAATTGAATGAAGTATGTACAGCTATGTTGGTAGTTTTATGAAAGAACAGGGACAAATTAGGCTATATCTCAGAGGATGCTGCATTGTGCAGACTATTTGCTAAGAGCTTATGGAAGATTGATATCTTCTTTAGTAAAAATGAACAACATGGAGGAAATAATTATATTTGTCTTCCTGAAAGCTATATCCCCAACAAAGTTCTGATTTTCTTTAACATAACATTTCTTAAATATTTATTGACTTATTTATTAAATATAATGATTTCTTGAGCATTCATTTGCTGTGAATATTTACCTACAATAGCAACTACTTGGAAAGTTGTCTTCACTATATTACTGTGTAGATTTTCTTCAGTTTTCTTTCAAATTAAAAAAAAATTGAAATTTTTGTAATCTCCCTTTCCATTTCTTTTGTTATCTCAAACCCTAATTTTATGATTTCTTATTTAAAAGATCAGTATGCACATATGGGCAGGAGTAACTGGATTTAGAGGGTTATCAAAAAAAAAAAGGAAAAGAAATTGGGAGTGGAGTATGTTGGAGGACATGGAAAGAATTGAAAAGGGAAAATAGGGTGTACA
>NW_008343216.1:1208190-1250924 GCF_000622305.1 Nannospalax galili | reverse complement strand
TAAAAGATCAGTATGCACATGTGGGCAGGAGTAACTGGATTTAGAGGGTTATCAAAAAAAAAAGGAAAAGAAATTGGGAGTGGAGTATGTTGGAGGACATGGAAAGAATTGAAAAGGGAAAATAGGGTGTATATATGATCATATTTAATGCATTCCTGAGTGAAATTCTAAATAATAAAGAAAAAATATTTAAGTTAAAAAAAAAACAGTATTACCCATTCTTTCTTCAATGGTGTTCTCTACGCCTCTGGTTCAGGTTCTCACTATTTTTCTTGAATGCCTCATGCAAGGAACTAATGCAATCATTCATAATCAGAGTCATGGGAAGTCCCAATTATCCCAGACTTCTCTTATCCCATGGTAAAATTCCTTCCACATAGAGCAAGGGTAATTTCTATAGATAAACATTTCATTTTAGATTTCTAAGACTAGTTCAGTCATTGTCCTTAACAGGAGTATGCATTTTATATAAATCCAGCTTCCCTATTTCCGTTACCTTGTCAGAGGTTTTTTTGTGAACAATAAGCACCAAGTCACATGGATAAACTATCCTTTAGCAAGCTTAAAGAAGACTTCTGAAAGATAGATCTAGAAAGAACAATCTAAGCCAAACCCAGATCCTTGCTTAGCTGTTTGAGAGTGTGTTCCCCAGGGGTCCTGGTTCCTCTAAGGGGCGGGGCCTGTCTCAGAGAATTGACTGTGGAGAATTAACCTTGGAAGGAGGGGCTCCTAATGCCATCTGGAACCCAGCCAGAACTTGAGGGCGGCACCACAGCTGGGCGTACTGTACTCAAGAACAGAATCGCCTGGCACTTATGGACCTGGGACGAGACTGCTGGCACCTGAGGTGTGGGTGAAAGCTAGGGGTGACTATGGGCGTGCCACCGGAGCTATTTGGAATGGTAGGCTCTGAGCCTCTGTGCAGAGCTGAGCAGCGCAGAACTAGACACTGGGGTGCTCGTTTCTTTGAAAGTCCCTTGCCTCCCTCCCCACAATAATAATAAATGTGCATAAAGATATGTTATATTGTTTTCCTGATAGCACAAGAGACCCAGAGAGAACTCTGGACACAGAGGGGATTAAAAAAGAAAGTTTGCTTTAAGTCATGGCATTTTAGAATAACCACACACATAGAAAAATCACTTCAACACCAATATTTTGGTTTGCTGATTATCCAAATTATCTTTCTAAAATATCATATAAGATTCAAAGAACTTACAATATAATTGCTCTGTCAAGAAATGCTTTGAAACTTGTCAAATGCAACATTGTAGGGGTAAATATAATTAGCAAATATTTAATGAAAGGAAGGCTGGTTTGACTAAAGGGAAAATGAAATAAAAGAAAAACATTTAAAGCAGAGCTCAGAGTCCCAAAAAAAATCTGTAGCAAAAAGAAGCTTCTTTGATGAGAGGTATAAGGTATACATGTTTGTAAATAAAGGACCAGTCCCACGAAATTTTCTCCTTCCTGCTTTCTGTTTGACCCACCCTCACTCTGTTCATGGTCTCTTGCTCCAGGTACTATTAGAAAAACCATATAACTTATTTTCATTTGAATTTTTCATTTTATATCTTGGGTAGGGGGTAAATGGAGTACTCACAGGAAAAATGAACACTGACACCTGGCTGCTCCAGATCACTTGCTTGCCTGCCCACAGTCTCCATTAGCTTTCACTCATGCATCATAGGCTGCAGTCACCCCATGTTGGTAAATGCCCTCTCTAGAGTCCACTCTGGTGAGACACCAGGCAGTGTGCTTCTTTCCAAGATGGCATCAAATGCCCCTCCCTCCATGGCTAAATCTCCCCAGTCAATTCTCCTGCAGCAGGCTCTGCCTCTCAGAGAAACCAGGCTCTTTGGGGACACAGGATCCAAATTGAAGTAAGAAATTTAATTTATCTGGAGATACAAAAGAGATAGGCTTTTCTCCAGGACTATGACCTCTCCAACCATGTGTATTTGCCTATATTTATAGTACACCCCATGAGTTCCCTCCCACTGAGTGTGCATTAAGTCCAATTAGATAGCTGTTTATTAACTCCTAAATAAGAGTGTCACATCTGCACCAATAGAGATAGTTTGCTGTGCCAGTCATTGTGGTTATTAGACATTTTATGGTTGGACCATTGATTGATTTTTCTCCCTTAGCAGTCTTCATAGTATGCTTTAGAACTATGAGTGCTAGTCTTCAGGGAGGAGGCTTCTAGGTCAGCTCCAGCTCCATTGTTTCAAGTCCTGTGTCTGAAATAAGTTGGGTCTCTGGAAATAGGCCTTGCCTTCAAGTTCTGGGAGGTAATCAAGTGCTGTGGTGATAGCTTATGTTATTTTGGGAGCCTCTAGGGCTGCCTTGACCAACAACTTGAAGGGAGGCTTCTCCTGTCTGACACTGTGTTTCTTATTATATAGCCTTCATGTTTACACATGCACTCATGTTCAGCTATTGCATGCATATTTTTAGGGGCTTTTTTACCTCTAGTTTTTCACATGACCTAAGCTTTATTTATCTGTCCTCTAACTCTGTCTAACTGCTCTCCTCCCTCCACAGTTTAAGTATCTCCATTTTCCCCTTGAACATTTCTGCCTCCTATTATCCCCCTCTCTTGAGATTTTTCATCCCCCTTTACCGCATGGTTTCTTACATGATCTTCCCTCCTCCATTCCCAGTTGTACCGCCATTTCCACTTGGTAACATCTGTTTCCTACTATCCCCCTCTCGCAGACTATTCCTTTCCCTTTACCACAGTAGTTCCTTTTCATTTTCCTGAGTACTGCGGTTACATAAGGGCATATATTCACATTTAAAAGACTTCTGTTAAGATCTGCCAATGAAAGACAACATACTTTGCTTGTTTTTCTGAATCTTTGTTATTCCACTTAGTGTAGCAATTTCTAGTTCCATCCATTTACCTACAGATTTCATAATTTTGTCTTTCCTTACTGCTGAAAAGAACTTCATTGTGTAAAATGTACATTTTAATTATTCATTCATCCATGAGAGACATTTATATTGTTTCCATTTCTTAGCTATTTTGAAAAGAACAGCAACAAATATGTCTCTACAGTAGGATGTCTTTGGGGTATATGCCAAGGAGTGGTATAAAAAGATTATAAAAATGATTATAATAAGATTATTAAATATGGTAGATTTATTTTTAGTTTTATTAAAGTTCTCCACACTGCTTTCTGTCATGGTGCAGTGATCACAAACCAAGCCTGAAGGGCTTGAGGACCATGATGGATAGAAATCAGGATGCAGAGAATGTAGAGGTCTATGTGCCAGTGCATGTTTATTGTGAACAAAAGCAAGCTTATATAGGAAGCAGATCTGGAGTAACCAAGGAATAAGTAAGGATACAACACTAAACAGAAAGTAGCTAAGGAATAACTAAGGATACATTATGTTACCACCAAGAATATATTACTTCACCAACTGAAACTCACACAACATTACAGTGTCTAAGACTCAGCTACATAACATTTATAATATCTTAGATATAAAATGAACTTTTTGTGATTACTCTTAGCAACTACTAGAATCTATTATTTCTATATAGAAACCAAGCTTACAACACTGAGAAACTCTGGTGCCCATAA
Source organism: Nannospalax galili (assembly GCF_000622305.1). Classification (NCBI taxonomy): domain Eukaryota; kingdom Metazoa; phylum Chordata; class Mammalia; order Rodentia; family Spalacidae; genus Nannospalax; species Nannospalax galili. The sequence continues at coordinate 1,247,328 of NW_008343216.1, read as the reverse complement.
ACAGAAACAGAACACTTTAGTTATGTATCCAAGACTGCCAATTAATCAGGGAAGCACAGCCTGTCAACTCAGACCACAGAAGCAAAAAGCAGGGAAAGTCGCAGGGTGGAAGCATTCTTTCTCCAATACTAAAGTCAAGCTGTTCCCATAATAGTAGCTCCCAACATCTTTCCATAATTGTTACATAAGTTTGCTAGACTACCAGTAGTGTATTAGCATTCCCTTTTCTCTACATCCTACCAGCATTTGGTGTCCTTTTTTCTCTTGATCTGAGCCAGTCTGACTGGGATAAAATGAAATATAAAGTGGTTTTGATTTGTATTTCTCTAATTACTAAGAATGATGAGCACTTTTTAAGTTGTTTCTTAGCCATTTTTATTTCTTCATTTGAAAACTCTCTGTTCAGGTCCTTAGCCCATTGTTTTTATTGTGTCACTTACTTTCTTGTTTCTTTGTTTTTGAGTTCTTTATATAATTTAGATTTTAATCTTCTGTCATGGGGTGTACCAGGTGAAGATTTTCTCTCACACGGTGGTTTTCCTTTTCACTTACTTTGTCGTTTCTTTTGCTATACAGAATCGTTTCAATTTAAACAGGTCTCACTTGTTGATTGTTGATCTTAATGCCTGAGTAACTGATGCTGAAATTTAAGTCGTTTCACATACATAAATCTTGCAGGGTACTGCCCATGTTTTCGTCTAGCTGTTTCAGAATTTCAGGTTTCATATTGAGGTCTTTGATCCATTTGGAGTTGACTTTTGTCCAGGGTGAAAGATAAAGGTCCAATTTCATTCTTCTACAGGTGGAGATTCAGTTTCAGCAGCACCATTTGTTGAAGATGTTGTCTTTCCTTCATCGTGGGGGTCTTGGCACTTTTGTCAAATATCAGATGACTAAAATTGTATGCAGTCATGTTGGTGTCTTCTATTTTGTTCCATTGATTTACATGTCTGTTTTTGTGCAAGTACCATGCTACTTTTATGACTACAGCTCTGTAATATAATTTGAGATCTGATATTGCATTGTTCTTTTTGGTAAAGAAAACTTTGGTTATCAAGGGTCTTTTGTTATTCCTTATTAATTTTAGATTTTTAAAAAATAGTTTTATAAAGGATGTCATGGGGATTTTGATTGGCATTTCACTGATTCTATACGTTGCTTTTGGTAGAGTGGTAATTTACACAATATTAATTGTAACAATCCATGAGCATGTTAGTCCGTCCACCTCTTGGTGTCTTCTTTTCATATTTCTTTAAAGATCTAAAATTTTCATTCTAGAGATCTTTGATATCTTTGGTTAGGTTTATTCCTAGATATTTTACATTTTTTGAGGCTATTGTGAATGGTAAGATTTCCTTGAGTTCCTCCTCCAATTGCTTGTTATTGGTATATAAAAAGGCTATTGATGTTTGTAAATTGATTCTGTAATCTGCTGCTTTGCTAAAAGTATTGATCATTTCTATCAGTTTTCTGGTGGAATTTTTGGACTCTTTAATATATTATATCATATCCCTGACAAAGTGTTAATTTGACCTCTTCTTTTCCAATTAATACTCCTTTACTTTCCATCTCTTTTCTTATTGCTTTAGTAAAGTGTTTCAAGCTCTCTATTGAAAAGGTGTGGAGATCGTGACGGCCTTGCTTTGTACCTGATTTTAATGGGAATTCTTCCAGTTTTTCTCCATTTAGAATGATACTGCCTGCAGGGTTTTTGTACATAGCTTTAATTATGTTGAAGTATGTTCCCTCGAGTCCAATTCCCTCTAGGTCTTTTAATATGAATGCGTATTGGATTTTGTCAAAAGGGTCTTTTGAAATGACTATATGATTTTTGATTCTAAGTCCATTGATGTGATTTAGTACATTAATTGACTTACACACATTAAAGCATCACTGAATCTCTGGAATAAAGCTGACTTGATCATGGTGAGTGGATTTTTTTTTTGATGTATGTCTGTGTGTGGATCGTGCATAATTTGTTGAGAAGTTTTGTGTCTGTGTTTATTAATGATTTGGGCCTATAGTTGAATTTTTGTTGTGTCTTAATCTGGTTTGTGAATTAGAATGATATTGACTTCATAGAATGAATTTGGGAGTTCCCAGTTTCTATCTTTTTGAATAATTTAAGAAGTATTGGTTGTACACCTTCTTTGAATGTCTGGTAGAATTCTGTGATTCCATCTGGTCCTGGGCTTTTCTAAGTACAGAGATTTTGTACTACTGTTTTAATTTCCTCATTTGTTATGGGTCTGGTTAGCCATTGATATCTTCTTTGTTTAGGTTTGCTTGTTTCTATTAATTTAAAATTCCACCCATTTCTTTTATATTTAAGAATTTAATAGAGTATAGGCTTTTAAAAGATTCCCTTATTACGGTATTAATTTTTTAATGTCTCTTGTGATGTTTTCTCTTTCATTTTTATTGTTGTTAATTTGGATTTGCCTTGCCAGAGTTTTGTGTTGTACTGTTAATAAATTTATATGTGGATTTTTGGGGGCGATTTGTCAGTGGGAGACAGAATTTTATAATTCCCTCTTATGATTGCTTTTAAAATGTCCCAAAGGTTTTGTTGTGTTGTATCATCATTTTCATTTTGTTCCAGGAGTCCTGTTGTTTATTTCTTTATTTCTTCTTGGACTTATTCATCATTCAGGAATGTGTTGTTTATTCTCCATCAGTTCATGTAGTTACTAGAGCTATTTTGTTATTGATTATAAGCTTTATTTCACTGTGATTTGATAGAATGCGTGGAATTATTTCAATTATTTTGTATTTGTTGAAATTTATTTTGTGCCCTAGTATGTGATCAATTTTAGAGAAACTTGTATGAGCTGCTGAGTGGAAAGTATATATTTTAGTGCTTGGTTGGAGTATTCTATTTATATCTCTTAGGTCCATTTGATGAAAGATGCCATTTAATTAAGATGTCTTTTTGTTCATTCTTTGTCAAGTTGACCTGTCTATTGATGATAGTGAGGTACTGAAGTCAGCTATCATTATTGAGTTTGGTTACTCTGTGTTTTATAGTCTTTTACTACTATTTTTATGAAATTGGGTGCACCAGAGTTTGGTGCGTACATATTCATGATTACAATATCTTCTTGGTCAATTATTTATTTGATTTCAATGAAATGACCTGCCTTATCTCTTCTGAATAATTTTAATTTGAAGTCTGTTTTTTCACATACTAGAATTGCAACACATGCTTGCGTCTTAGTAGTATTTTCTTAGGATATTTTTTTCCATCATTTAAATTTAAGGTATTGTCAATGCTTGAAGGTGAGTTGAGTTTCTTAAAAACAACAAAAAGATAGATTTTGCTTCTCAATCCATTTCACTTGCTTGTGTGTTTTGACTGTGGTTGGAGTCATTGATATTTAGAGTTATTATTGAAAGATGTATATTGGTTATTGTCATTTTAATTTGTTTGTGTTCTTTGTTCTACTTTGCATTTCTGTAATTATACCTTCTTTGCTTTCTTTCTGTCATCATTTTCAGTATGGTCATTCTTTGATCCTTTGTAGTGCTTCAAGTATTCTCTGTAAGGCTGATTTGATAGATCGGAATTCTTTCAGCCTATTCCTGTCATGAAAGATATGTTTTTGTCTGGGTGAAGTATTTGGAGTTGGCATCCATGGTCATTTCAAATAGGGAATACTTTGATCCAGTCTCCCCCAGCTTTCATAGCTTGCAATGAAATGTCAGCTGTGATTCTGGTGGGTTTTCGTTTATTTGTGACTTGTTGCTTTGCTTTAGCAGTTTTCAGTACCTTCTCAATGTTCTGTACATTTAGTGGTTTACTATGGTATTCCACTGAGCATTTCTTTTCTGGTCCTCTCTAACTGGTATTCTTTGCACTTCTCACATCTGTATTGGTTGTTTTTTCCTTAATTTGGGGAAGTTTTCATCTATAATCCTGTTGAGAATCTGGTCACTTCCACTGACCTGAGATTCTTCTCCTTCCCTTATACCTATGTTGCATAGATTTGCTGTTTTCACGTTGTCTCACATTTCTTCCATATTCCATTCCTGTGTTTTCATGTTTTCTCATAGTCTTTACTTGAGCACTCCAACTCTTTAACTTTGTGACTTCATTCAGGTGCATATGCCTCACATATATTCTGGTTGTGTGAGGCTTTCTCCTGTCATTTCAGTTCTACTTAACTGAAAATTTCAATTCCATTTTCATTTTGGCTTGGGTTTTCTTCAATAGTTCTGTCTTTTGTGAATTCATTTTTCAAGTCCTGAATTGCTTTTGTTACTTCATTCAGGTGCATATTTGCATTTTCTTAAGCTTCATTCACAAGTTTATGCCTATCCTCTTTGATTTCTTTGGGTTGTTTGTCTGTGTTTTCTTTAAGTTCTTTGATCATGTTTCTCATTGTTCTTTTAAATTCTGTATCATGGGGTTCCTCTGTGACTCTCATTTTAGCACTTCTGTAGGAATGTTGGGTTTTGTTGGTATATATTCTCTTGGTTTTTCATATTTGTAGTTTATGTTGTTGTTAGGGCTTACAGATGTCTTTTGTTGGTTGTGTGTCCAATTGGAAAGTCTATTCTGCCATTGTTTTGTTGAAGTTTGGTTCTCCTTATATTGGTGATGTAGCTTGGTTGCTTTTTTTCAGGCATGAAATGATAGCTGGTATATGTTTTAGGTTCTAGCAGGGTAGTAGGTTTTGGCAGATAGATAAGGAGTGGTTCCAAGGGTAAAGTGGGGGTGGGGACAGCCTGTGGAGGGTCTCAAAAACTAGACATTGTATGTGTGGGTCCTGAAGCTGTAGAATGCAGCTAGTCTGGGTGCAGGGAATCAGGTTGAAATGAGTAGGGTCTGCATTAGGAGCATAATTCAGAGATCTGAGGCAGGAAAAGCAGGAGCAGGCCTTGACCAAAGGCGAGAAGTGGGACAAACTGTGGGAAGGTAATAGAGCTGCTCAGGGTGCAGGGGAATGTGGGCACAGTGGGTGCTATCTGACTTATCAGGGTAGTAGGCAAGTAGCTCAGGAGGCCAAGGGCAAGATGGGGGTGGGAACAGCCTGTGGAGGGTCAAACATACTAAGCTGCAGGATTGAGCTAGCCCTCATTATGAAGCCTGTCCAGAGATCTGAGATTGAAGTGTAGGAGAGGGCTTGTGCTCAAACCTAAAAAAGGGACAGCATCATAAAATTAAAATCTTTAAAGATTAAAACTTTGAAAAATAAATTGGAATCCTGAACATTGTACTGCTTTGGGTGGGAACATCTATTATGACTAATAACAGTTTTTTAAATATTTTATTATTTTTATTTTATGTGTATGTGTATATTGCCTGCATGAATGTAAGTGCACCCACGGAGGACATGCAAAGCCCACAGAGGACAGAAGAGGGCATCAGATGCCCTGGAGCTGGAGTCATAGACAGTTGTTAGCTGCCGTGTGGGTGTTGGAATTCGAAACCAGGTCTTCTGCAAGAATAGCCAGTGTTCTTAGCTGCTGAGCCATCTCTCCAGCCCTGATTAATAACAATTTAAGGGTGAGCAATTACGTATTTTAAATGACCACAGGAGTTACAACCATGAATGATAATCAGACATGTGATTCTTTTTTTTATATTGAATATTTCTTGTATTTCATACAGAACAGCTCAAACAATCTTACTCATCTTATACCCCTGTCCCCACGGGCACCCTCCCATTGCTCCCCTGCCACTGGAACCCATATACTCAGTCATCCTTGTTAAGGCCCACTGGCTTATGTCCATGTCCCCAGCCATTCCCCATGCAAGTCCATCCAATAAATCCAGTCAGCCTATCTAGAGTCCCTTGTTTAAGGAAAATTAGCTCTTCCTCATCTAGCAGAAATCATTTGCCAACATTCCTTCATATAAGATTGAGATGTGCTGTTCTTTTTCCCAGTTTTATGCTGGGTTTTTGTCTTCCTGAGTTTGCATGGGACTTGTGTATGCTGATACCATTGCCATAGAATAATATATACAGGTTCCCAGGACCTTGTAGGATTCTGATTCCATATGGTCATGGACCTCCTCCCTGCATCTTACCTTCTTTCTGTCCCCTTCTCTGTGATGGTCCCTGAGCTTTGGGTGGGAAAATGTTAATAAAGGGATCCTGTCTAAGGACCAGCATTCAGCAGATACTTGATCTCTACATTTTGGCTGTCTGTAACCTTTTGTTTTTCCTGGCCCTCCACTGCATGAGGAAGCTTCATTACTGAGACTGAGATATTCATTAGTGTCCTCTTCATTATCCCTGCTTCTTTTTTTAGTTCTTTTTGAGACAGGGTCTCTCTGTAACCCCAGCTTTCCTGGAACTCACTTTGTGGACCAGCCAGGCCTTGAACTCACAGATATCCACTGCCTCTGCCTCCCAAGTGCTGGGATTAAAGGCCTGCACCACCGCACCCATCGATTATCCCTGCTTTATGTTCCATGAACCCTAGGTGTGGAGGCTGCATTGCAGATGTGTCACCTAGGCCTGGGCAGTTCATAGACAATGTCTTTCAATGTTCGTGTGTGACCACTTTTGGTACTTGTTAGTAGTTTCTAACTGGGGAGAAATGAGCTTTTTTGATGCGTGGTGACTGGGATATTTGTATATTTAAGGACACATATTTTGCACATAGTAAGAAATCACATTAGTTTAGCAATGTGACAGTCTTAGGGGTTTCTCTAAGATCTATGACCACTCCAGACATGTGTATTTGGTTATATTTACATTATCAAACTTGAGTTTCCTCACTTTTAGTGAGCTTTTAGTCAAATTGGGTAGCTGTTGATTGCAACCTACTGACAAATTATACATATATTATATCTACATGAGGCCATGTGTATAGCTAAAGACTACATAACAAGAAACAATGCCAGACAGGAGATACCTTCCTTTGAGTTGTTGGCCCAGGTGGTCCAAGAGACCCCCAAAATTACTCAGCCTATTCCCTCAGCCCTTGATGATTCCCTAGAACCTGAAAGTAAGACCTGACTGCCAAAAACAGAACATACTTTGGACACAGGATTTGGAGCAATAGAGCTACAACTGACCTGCAACCACTTCTCCTGAAGTCTACCTCTCACAGCTTTGGAGAGCACTATGAAGGTGCCATGAGAAAACATCAGTAGATGATCCAACTCCAGCTTCAAGGCCAAATAATGACATCAATGGCCAGCCAGTGTATGTCATTGGTGCAGTAGTGGCACTCTTATATTGGGGTGATCAAGTTTTTTAGACAACATAAAACCATGGCATTACTCAGATCTGTTAATTTAAATGATGTTCAAGAATGCTGAATTAATTGCTATAATTTATTATTGTTATTAATTATTGTTTGCTTGTTCTATCTATAAACTTTGAAGAAGCCATTAAAATATAACTCCTTCAATGCTTATATTTGATTTATCTTAACCTCAGCTTTCCCTGTCATGTATGTAAACTATAACTGAAAATGAAATTAACTCACATGCATTTCCAAAAAATATTATTGAAACCAAATTCTGAATCTGATCAGACATTTCTAAAACAATCATTTAATACATTTGGCCTCCAAACAAAATATATTTTCTCATTTTATATTTATGTTTTAATATAATATTGATTCAAATTATTCTACTGTTGATGTGTTTTTTAAGTGCATATTTTGAAAGCAAAGAACTTATTTTACATGACACAATTTTCGGATATCATACTGTAGTTCCTTACCTGTTTGTGTCTCAAAGCACAGCTAAGCAATAAGCAATAACGTATTTCCTGCTGACTGATACATTCTTGGCTTTTGATTTCCCAGAAAAGAATTGTAATATTCTGATGAGCTGATTGGTGAAGCTTGTCATTTCAGTGATTCTCTGGAGACTGTCTTGAGATAGACAATCACACAGGGCCTACGATTCCAGCATCTGAAATGGACACAGATTTTGTATTGAATTAATTAGCTTGGCTCTTACTTAGGTCACTAAGGAATGTACCATGAGACTGTGAGACAGCATTAGAATTTCTCAGCCTTCTAAACTCCAGAAGAATTCTGCCCTACTACATGTCCATTTATTTCTCTCTAGTCCTTGAATTAGGAGGAGTCACTTGAATGTGACAGCCACTATATCATAGTCCACAGTTTGATATAAAGGGATGATGGTAAAACTTTGAGAGCGTCTTCTTCTTCATAGGTATTATATTCTTTAAGAAATCGTTCTATAAATTTATTATTAATTGAGAGACAGTATATGAAAGTAAACCTTAATCATGCCTCTTAATCACTGACTCAAATGGATTTGGTATAAAATTAACCTGGCACTGAATTTTCCCATGAGACAAATGGATGCACGATGAGGAAGGAAAATATTCTGTGACTAAAATATTCCATTCACTTAGCAAAAAGTTGTCAAGAGCTGCCCAAGTACAGGGGAGAATATAGTGAATGAAATAACAATGGTTCCTTTCCTCATTGTTGGAATCTAATGGATGACAAACAGTACAAGTTTAAATCAATGGCCTATACTAATAGTCTTTTCCTGTATCCATTATGTAAGGAACTTGGGAGCCATTATTGCTATGCACACATCAATAAAAACGTAGATGGCTCAATGGTTAAGATGCTCTTACAGAGAACCTGAGATCATTTCCCAGCACCCAGGTCTGGTGACTTAAAACAGTCTACAATGTAGGGGATTTGATGTCCTCTTCTTGTCTCTAATGACATTTACACATGTGGCACATGCTCAGACTCACACACATACAAATAAATCTTTCAAAATGAAACAAATAGTGAATTGACTGAAAATTGATTATTCATCTTAGATGCATTAGAGTCATGGATAATCATTACCATAATATTTGCTATGTACAAAAGAAGAGATAAAAGAATTCTAGATTCCTGGAGCTGACACTTCCCTGGAAACCAAATCCAAGGAAGAAAAATCAAAGTGTAATCCACAAATTCCCAGAGCAAGAATACAGAAGAAAAAGAGAAACAAATAATATAATTGATTCAAAATCTAGTAATAATATTATAGAAATTCATTATAGACATGAAATCAAACAGAAATGCAATATAAATGCCACACATTTTACTAAGATATAGATCATATCCAAACTGAGATTTTTATTAAAGAAAAGAAAAGGGTAGATAACTTCAGAGGTTCAAAGATATGAAAGATGTTAGATATCACTTTAGGAATCATGTAAGCAAGAAAATAGTGTGATTAAATAATTAAGGGACTGAAAGCAATTTTAAAAAATCAGCCACATAAAAATCCTCTTAGATTTGAAGGTGAAATAAGATGTCTTCAATCAAAAATTCACAAAACGTATCATCAGTAGTCCAGGGAAAAATAAAAACTTTGAAGAACGAAGTAAATAAATATTAAAGAAAATTTTTACTTATAGAAATCTTAAACACATGAAAGGTAAGAATTGATCCAAAATAATAATAACAATAGTGCAAGTAATGATTACAGTATATTGGTCATAAATGGGTTGTGGCAACTTTCTAATGAATGAGAGGAAGTTATTATATATCAATGCAATCCATGATGTTTTACAGTAGTATTTGAAAGGTCACTCAGATTAAATAGTAAATATATCGTGAACTCAGGGGCAACACTAAAGCTGAAAATGGACAACTATAAATGCTGCCTTAACACAAGAAGGGGAAATTAAAAGAAGCACGTAAAGGAAGAGAAAAAACTCTCTTCACAGATGTCATAATTCACTATGTAAAAATATCAGTGAATCTACAGAAATACCTTCATGTAACTAACATGATAATCATATTAAGATTGTTAATATGTAATAGTATTTCATATATATTTGAAATTAAGCAACAATGTCATTTATTTTGCCATTGAAAAATAAAAATAGATATAATCCAATACAATGTGTGCAAGATTTACATGCAAACACTCTAAAAAATGAAGGAGAGCCAAAAGAAAATTTAGATAGTTCATATAAGAATACATTTAAAGAAATATATTATATTTCTTTCAGCTTTCTATTTGTTTATCTCCTATGAGTCAGATTGTCATCACTGAAACAATACACATGAGCTAAACAACTTAGAAGGGAGAAAGATATATTCATCCTCAGGTTTAGATAGGCTTTGGTCCATAGTCAAAAGACTTCATGGGGTTTTGACATGTAACAAGTGTGGACATTAGGTAGAATTGTTTAGCAGAGGAAATTTTCTACCTTATGAGGCCCATGGTTCCAGTTACATAATTCTCTTCCACCAGACCATATAGGTACCAATACCTTCCCACAGTGCCATAGGATAACCACAAATTCTTTAGTACACAGTCTGTAATGCACAGTCAAAACAAGAAACATACCAATGAGATGTCACTACAAATATTTAGAGTTCCAACATTTCACAGTATTGACACCATCTAATATTAGCACATATATGGAGTGTTGGAAACAGTTTGTAAATATTTCTCCCAGTAAGAAACAATATTTTTATTAAGCAAAAATAATTAAAAATTTGAGTTGAAAATGAATATTTCTTTGACAAACAACATTAATATCATTAAGAAAACAATGTTAAAAATAAACTGTTGAATATTAAGGAACTTTTTCTTTCTCTGTTTCTGAGGGAAAAATGAGAGTTGTAACATTAAGGATAACAAACATTAAAAGGAGACTAAAGACTTTTTAGCAGATAGAGGATCTGTGCATGTACTCAAGAGACACAATGCATAAAGTCGACTCACTGCAGGGAAGAGTAAGTGGAAAGAACAGAGAAGTAAAGCTGTTAACAAAACAGAGGCTGGATCAGCAGGCCCTTGCAGGCTATGCTAACAGATCATTAACACAAACTCAAAATCTGAATTTTTGCAGAGTTCTGTCCTAATTTAATTTATATTTAAGAATATAACTTTTAGACACTCGAGTAAAAAAATAACTGTGGAAGCCAGAGGAGAAATTGGCTAGGTGGCTTTCAAAGGATGGATGGAGTGACAGTTGAAATAAGAAATACAAAGATTTCTGATTGGCACTGGAAATCTTCTTAAAGGTGTGTCACTAAGCTTAGGAAGTAAACTGATATATCCAGTATACTCTTTAGGGAGTCTTTGTGTTGTCTGTCCTTTTACCATATATATTATTTTATTTTTATTTATGCTATAGGGAAAAATATCATAAAATAAGAAACTTGGTAAGGTCATATAATAATGCCATTTTTGGGAACTGAAACCAGGATTTTCTGGCTCCATATCCACAATTCTGTTATTACACACAGTATAAGAACCTAGTTGCCTAAGATACTCAGGCTGCAAAAGTTGAAGCAATTATTTGCACTTCCTAAGTCTCACCTCTACATCTTTGCCTATGGCTTTTCTGTCTATAGTCTTAGAGCTGAAAGCCTAGGGTAAAAATTAGCTAGCCCATACTTTATGTCTAGTCTCAACAGAATCCATTTCTTCTAAGAAATCCTGCCTGTTTAGATGACTTTCCAACAAGGGGAACGATATCTCTGGTTGGATTTGTCTCTAAAACATCTGTATAATCATCCAAATTGCATTGTAGTAGGATACGGCATCAGGTTTTAAACTTGGATTAAAGTGTAAACCTCTAAGGCCAATGTTAAGTGATGTTTATTGTTGAGTTCCTAAGAATTTATGTGTCAAAGGACACTTACTTTTCACAGACTGAGGTACGCAATGTGTGAAGTGAACAATTTCAAGAATTAAAGGCATTCTAAAAGAGATTATAATCTTGGACCCTCTCTGCTCTTTCATTGAAGTTTTCTTTGAAAATAACTTACAATCTTAATTTCTCATTAAAGATTTTAATTTTTCTAGTACACTTAAAAGTTTATTTCACCACTATGTGAAATAACAATTTATTGAAGAAAACATAATTAAAATAACTCAGGAAAAATCCATGAAACTCACTAATTAGAGAGTTGGCCATGAAGCTTACTTATCGGCAGGTTGGAATTCTTGACCAGCACATGACCTGCCTGAGACGTGACTTGTCTGAGAGGCTTCATGGCTCCTACAAAACAAACAAAACAAAATAAATAAATAAATAAATAAATAAATAAATAAATAAATAAATGTTAAGGTGTGTGACCGTAGTAGGCAATCTGAACAAAAACCCATAATCCTGAGACTTACAGGAAATAGTGTGTCTGTACTGGTACAGTCCCTGAGAGACAATTCTCTAAAGCAGAGTCTCCAAACAATGAAATGCTTTGTTTTTTATTTCCCATGTAGAATTGAGTATCTTTGTTTCCCTTATATGGTAACACATATCCTGATTGGCTGCCTTTTGCAACAGTCATAGCAGACAGACTGCACTGAATTTCATTTCTTTGTTCTTAAGGGTTCTTGTCACATAACAGATAATATTAGTTATTGTTATAGTTTCAATTCTGTGTCTGTGATAATGCATCTTGACAAAAAATAAACTTAGGAGAGAAAACACTTATTTTCCTTGAAATTCCAGGTCACAGCACATCATTGAGGGAAATCAAGGCAGGAACTTGAAGGAAAACCTGCTTGATATTCCAGACAGTAATACCTCCAGTCATAGAACTCATTTCACAGTGAAAGAAGCATTCAGGGGCCATGAAGTGGGACATTTGCTGTGGTTGACAAGCTTTTTTTCAGCACTTTTATCATTTATGCCCAGGCTGGTCTTATATTATTGTGTAGATGAGGCTAGCCTTGACTCTTGATCCTCCTGCTTCCACCTCCCAAATTCTGGGATTATAGGCATATGCTACCATATCTGTCATGGGTTTCTGGGTTTCTTTAGTTGTAGCTCATATGCAGATATTATTTGGTACTTCGTTATTGTATACTTAATTACAAATAATATACAGATTATGTACAATATTAATATTTTGCTGAATATCAGTAATTCTATAACTCTGCACAAAAATTCGATGATTTCTTTAATATTTCAGAAATATGCATCTCAATGCATATGTATAGATTTATAAGAATATTCCATATTCCTGTTTTTCATCTCCTAAAATCTGTTTCTGGGCTCCCTAGTGTGGGAAACACTCGTAAAGCTGCACCCTGGTTGTTGATTCTTACAGAGAGAGCCAAGACATAATGGATATTTCTCTCCACACAGGTTACCAATGCATACCCCTCACTGTGAGACTCTTGGAGCCAGGTGGCCTCAGCAGCTCTGCTATTTAAATTCTGTATTTGAGGGGCTGGAGAGATGGCTCAGCAGTTAAGAACACTGACTGTTTTTGCAGAAGACCTAGGTTCGAATCCCAGCAGCCACATGGCAGCTAATAGCTGTCTGTAACTCCAGTTCCAGGGGATCTGACAACCTCTTCTGTTCTCTGCAGGCATTGCATGACATGTGTGCACTTACCTACATGTAGGCAATACACTCATATACATCAAATAAAAATGATAAATAAAATATTTTTTAAATATTCTGCACTTGTTGTGGTGCTGAGCTTTGGCCTATGATACGAATCATCTCTGCCTCTCTGAAAGCATAGGAGTGTGTGGTTCCCCACAGCTTTCCCCAGTGGAACACTCCATCTATCGCTTATCCAGGAAAAAATCACTCATAAAGATGTTCCTGATCTTTGAAAGCGCTATCTGTTAATCCTCCTATCTCTGTGTTAGCTAATCTGTAATATTAATCAATGAAGTGAAGGTATTCACAAAAAGGAGAAAACTAGTTTCAACATGGTAATAGTTATCTTGGTGCTTACCTCAAAAATTGTCACCAAAAATGCAAGAAAAAATATATCATGAACAAAGAGAAATAAATGCTGACTACCTATTTGACATGAAGAGGAAAAATCTTGAAAAATAAAATTAAGTTAAAACTTCAATTTTAATTGTTTATTGCATTTTTTATTTATGGTTGCTGTTTGTTTATGTGTGTGGTGTGGGGGCATGGTACGTGTTTGGAGGTCACGGGGGCAACTTGCTGGAGTGGATTCTTTCCAACATGCCAGGGATTGAACCACAGTTGCCAGACTTGGTAAGGAGGACCTTCACCTGCTGAGACATCTCACTCATCCTAATTTAATATTTTGATGAATTTTAACTTTATAGTAATTATTCTATTAATATTATAATTGTCATGAAATAACTCATTATCTTTGGGTTTTTGTTGTTTTTGTTGTTTGTTTATTTTGAGACAAAGTCTCCCTGTAGCTGGCTTGGAACTTGTTAGGTATACTAGGCTGGTCTCAGATCTCTCCAAGATCTGCCAGCCTCAGGATTCTGAGGGCTGGGAATAAAATTATGTGCCACCACATATGATTACAGATTTCTGTGATCTTTATTTTCATGTTATGAGCCAAGCCCAATATAGCAACACAAATGGATCTGAAGTAAATTGTTTCGCAGATGAAGCTATGCAGATGCATGATATTTTCCAATATCTGATTTTAAATCATGTCATTTTATTTGGTTCTAGAAAAAAAAAAGATAGTTACTATTTTGGAAGTGATGAGATCGTGTCTTTTCTATATTCCTTCTGGCTGTCTGAAATTGTATGATATTTGAAGGTTCTTCACTGCGACTTAAATTTTATTTGAATTTCAAATGTCATTTTTCTCCTTGAAGTAAATAGATGCCATTGATTTCTGTGTCACTGTTTTGAACTCCTATAATTACCACCAATGTCTCCATTTAATTAGAAAAATATGGCATTACAGAGTGTAATATACAGTAAACAGCACAGAATTTGGAGAAAATTTCAAGGTTCAAAACTCAGAAAAAAAAAACTGAACATGAATTCTGGCTATACATTTTTTAGTAGAATTCCTGGCTGGGCAAAATACTTAAACTCTGTTCTCAGTATTTTTATCATCACTTCACATTTTTCTTTAACTAGAACTTTTTTAAAGTTGATGCATTTTGATAGCTTAATTCCTTGCACACAGTAGCTTCCATGTCCTGAGTATGCTACTCCTGAGAAATTAATATGTAAACAAGTAAGAATAAAATAATTATATTTCTTGCTTTTCTTTCATGTTTAATACTTAATTTTCATAATTATAAATATCTGAATAAATGTTGGATATAAAGTCACATGACTTTTCAAAACTCATTAATTACTTTAATAATGATAATACCAAACAAATTTATTCTCTATTCAAATCAGTGTGAGGATTTCTTACTCAGTCTTCTTTTTCTGTTTTGCATATCTTTTTCCTATCAATGCAAATTTTAAAAACATTTTATTTATTGTTTTTACTTTATGTGTATGTATGTATGTATTGCCTACATGAATGCAAGTGCACCCCTGTCATGCAATACCCACAAATGACAGAAAAGGATGTCAGATCCCCTGGAACTGAATTTATGAACAGTTGTAAGCTGCCATGAGGGTGCTGGGATTCAAACCCAGGTCTTCTGCAACAACTGTCAGTGTTCTTGACTACTGAGCCTTCTCTCCAATGCCTCAATGCAAATTTTTATGGTCTTTTTTTTCCATTCAGAGGAATCTAAGTCCTGTTATTCTAAATTAATTTAAAGACAAAATTCAAGTTCTCATACAATTTACTTTGCGCCTATTTTCTGAGCTAAAATTTTTACTGTGATTTGGACGTTCCTATTCCAATTGACAATCTTCCACAGCTTCTAATAAGTGCAAATATTAGAGAAATAACCTGATGGATATCCTCCTTAAACTGTGGGAAAAAAACAAGCTTATACAAACATGTAAATCTCTCTCTCTCTCTCTCTCCTCTCTCTTCCTTCCTCCCTCCCTCTCTCTCCCCCATCCATGCCCCTCTTTCCTACACATACATATTCATACATACACATGCACACACACACACACACACACACACACACACACACACCTATATAGCTCAGTGTGTAAGTTACTGTATAAAACCTAGCATAGCAAGTACCTATGGTTGTCATGATAACAGATAAGAGAACAAAAGCTAAATTATACTTCATGTCCTATAATAAGAACTTTGATATTTTATCAAAATAGTTTTAAGAACTGATGAAAGTGTTCACCAATATCATAGTCTTCAGAAGTCATGTGCTGCCCTTCTCAAAATGCCTATCAAGTTGATGGAAAAACTATCCAATGGTGTGGAACAGCAAATTTAAGTAAGCGTGATTAGTCCAAGCACAGACATTACCACTTCTTACTGATAAATAGCTCCTCAACACTGCCATCCTCAGAAAGTGGGATAAAAGTTACCAAAGCTGCAGAGTGTTCGAGAACACCAAAGAAACTTAGAACACAGTACGGTATCTGGTAGAGAGGAAGTGTTCAGTATCAACATGAGTACAATATCATTTACTAAGAAGTCTGTTAATTGCCTTAGTATCTTCCTTGAACAACAAAGGAATGAACAAATTTTTTTCATTGTTCAACTGAACAGATGGCTTAGTAAGTAAAAGTCACTTGTCAAGCTTTATGAATGGAATTCAGTCCCTAACTCAACTCACAAAAGTTGTCCTCTGACCCCGAAATGCATGATGTTGTGAGTACCCAGCTGTTCTCATACAGACAGAAAAATATACCCAGAAGGACATATTCTATGAAAGCAAATTAAATTAACAAACAAAACAAAGCAAAAAGGATACATTATCACTTATCCCTTTAAAAATTATTCTCTTAAGAAAAAAAATAGAGAACATGAAAGTAAGGGACAGTGGGAAATATGGAGGATTGAGGGGAACTAGGGAAAGGGCTCTGAATGTTATCAAAATACATGATACGAACTCTCAAATGATCAACAAAAACATTATTAAACATCATTCTCTTATTTTATCTATCTTTAAAAATATTTTACTTTTCTTTTTGTTTCATGTGTATGATTATATTGCCTGTATGTATGTAAGTGCAACCATATTATGCAATGTCCACGGAGGTCAGAAGAGGGTATTTGATACCCTGCAAATGGAGTTAGGGATGGTTGTTAGCCACCATGTGGTGCTCGGGACCAAATTTGCGTCCTTTGTAAGAGCAGCTAGTTCTCTTACCCTCTGAGTCATCTCTCCAGTACAATTTGTCTATTTATGAAGATCACATATTTTAGGTTCTGATTAAAGACTATTTTAAAGAGAAATATATTGTTGAAAATAAAGAAGTATTATGTAAGTAGAAACATTACTTTTCTGGCTGAGAATTTGATTTGTCAATATTTTTCAATTATGTTTGATGATTTAAGTTCAGTGATCTTCAGACTCAAATTAAAAGGACTTGAAATATTTTCAAAGAAGTAAAAGGCTACAGTATAATTTTATGTGGATTTTATTACATTATTAATACTTTCATAATTATTAAAGTATTATTCCTAAGTAGAAATTTTTTAGATATTTCCAGAACATAGTAGAAACACTCAGGATATGATTGTGTCTCTGAAAGGGATTATGAGGTTAATATTCAACATAAATGAGAGTCAGGACATGAGACACAGGGTGAATACTCAGTGCCCCATCTTATGAGTGAGAGTCAGCCATGACCTCAGTATGAGCAATCAATTCATATTCTGATAGCATGTCACACCTGTCACATACTATAGAAACCATTCTTGCATTATTAAACATGAAAGACACCTCTCCTCTCTGTTTTGTCTCTCACTTCTGCTTTATAGTGTACATTTCACTCTTCTGCCCTCTGTTGACACTATTTGATCAAGGATAAGGTTTCTTTTTGAGAAAAAAATCCATTTCAGTGAAAAATGAGAAAAAAAAAGTGTCTTTCATATGGTGACTCTTAAAGGACTTTTATATTTGTTAAAAGACCATGTTTTCTATTCCCTGAGAGGCCAAGGATGGCAATTTGTATGCTATTTTCAGAGTGAGAAAAATTCAGATTGAATTTATGCATTTTAGCAGAGAAGAAGCACTATTTACTAAATATGATACAGTTTTAGGAATTCTCAGTGAATAAACACTCTATTTTCAGATATGCCAGAAGAAGGAATAGAGGGAACACAGAATGCTTAACTTTTAAAATTAGATACAGGGACTGTAAACATAACTTGTTCAGGTTCATAATGAAATCATCAAAGTTAATAAATTAATAAACATTAAAATGTTATTTATTATATATTTTATGCAAATTTGAAAATACATGAAGCAGTTGGATTGGTTTTAATAAGTTTTAATTAAATGCTAAGTGAGGTATAGATTTCTTTGTAATTAAATATAAATGCTAATTTATCTTTTAATTACAAGTTATCTCAGTTAGCAGGCAAATACAACATTCTCTGATAAATGTTTCCATAAATATATTATTTTTTAATTAACTTGCAATAAAAATTTCCATTTTTCTCTTCTCAAAATTATTAAAATTGATACAGTAAACTATGTCTTTAAAACCCTTTTATATGGTATAGCAGGAAACTTAAAATATTCACCACAATTTTTTTTAATTCTGTATTTTATTACTGGCAAGGATTTGCCTGTTATAACGAAAACAATATCCATCAGTGCTAAACACGATGCATCCCTGTAGAAAGAAATATGTTGAAGAAACAAGTATGTTGAAATTCACTGATTTTTAAACTGAGTTTATGAGAACATAATGACATTGATCTAATTTATCACTGGTGGAAAGACCAGCATCATATTTTTTTTTAAACTGGGATTGGATCTTTATTTCTCTCTTTCAAAAGAATTTGTTATTAGACAAGTTAGCAGATGATGGCTGCCATTTTTTTTCTTGTACATTTTTGTTAAGGTGTAATTCTCTTTCCCTGTCTGGTCTTAAACTCACTTTGATATTCACGTTAGCCTTGAACTTGTGCCCTAAAGCCTTAGTCATGCAAGAGAAGTTGGTACTGCAAATTGGCATAACTAGGCAAAGGTATTGTTCCCAAATTTCATCCTATGGGAGCTTAGTTTATGTGTTATGTTATTTTAAATATTTTCTATAAATATGAAAATTGAAAAAAGAAAATATCAAGTATTGATATAAAAATCTATTTAAATCAATTTTATTAAAGTTGAGGGGGAAAGTTAGTCATATATTACTAGAGAGGTTATGGTTTTATTCTTTGATTTGGAACAGAGACTACTTCAGTTCTGGGATTGTTAGCAGAGAGAAAGAAAAAAATTTCCTTGACTGAAATAAACTTGATATTCTCACACTGGAATTTCAATTATTCACATTCTTAAGAGATTAGTGATCATAAGTCAGACTAAACATGTAAAATAACATTGAAATTTGAGTTAATTATTAATGAATTTGGGAAACATGTTTCAAAACATCACCTTATGCTCTATAAGTTGGCTAAATTACATGCAAAGTTGGGGCTGGAGAGGTGGCTCAAGCGGTTAAGAATAGTGGCTATTCTTGCAGAGGACTGGGATTTGAATCTCAGCGCCCACATGGCAGCTAACAACTGTCCATAATTCCATTCCAGGGGATCCAACAGCCTCTTCTGTCCTCTGAGGGCATTGCACGACATAAGTGCACTTACCTACATGCAGGCAATATGTGCATAAACAAAAATTTAAAAAAAATAAAACATTTTTTAAAAGTTATGTGCAAAAATACCTTGAAATATTTTACCTTCATATAAAAGATAAAATTATACATATTAAGATGTACAATGAAATGTTTTAAGATATTTATGCATTGTATAGAGTTGAAATCAGGGTAATCACAATTATGTATTCAGGCTTTCTTTGAAGATGACATCATATTGACATTTTCCATTTTCAATTTAAAATTTTAAATTTCATACAACATATTTTGTTCATATTTAGACCCCCCTCCCCCATCTATACCCTCTCCTCAGTATCCCTACCCAATATCATGTATTCTGTTATATTTATTAAGGTCTACTGAGGCAAATTTACCCACAAATGATGTTAGGGTGTGCCCTTACTTTGGAGCCTGGTTAACCTATTCAGCACCACACCCTTAAAGAAAACAGACTCTTCTCCTGCAGCTGTCCTTTGTCAATAGTTCCTCAGTTAGATTTAGTGTTTCTTCGCTAATTCTCCACTTGTAACTGGGATTTTGTCTGACTTAAGCTTAAGTAAGTCTTGTGCATTGTGTCACCATTGCTTTGGGTTAATTTATGAAACTGCCCAGCTGTCTGGAAAATTCAGTTTCTTATTGTTCATACTCCACCTCTGACTATTAAAATATTTCTGCTCCCTCTGCCTCAATGGTCCCTGTGCCTTGGATAGCAAAGGTTTGAAATAGGTGTCCCATTCAAGAATAATCACTCTGTAGTCTCTTATTCTCTATATGTTTGCCAGTTGTGCGTGACTGTGCTAATCACCATTTTTTTTTATGAGGAAGATTCTCTGGTGAGAGAGATAAATGCGTTAATTTATGGATATAGCTATAGTCATTAGGATTAAATATTACAGGGACTGATTAGCAGAATAGTAATAGTTGCATCTCCCATATGGCCTGTGACCTCTATATCCAGATGTTCCTAATGTCAGTGTTATATATGGACTCCATCTTGTGAATCAGACCTTAAATCAAATCAGTAAGTGGATGGTTACTCCCGTAACATTTTGAGACTTCATCTTGCAAATAATCACAAATTCTTACAAGAATGTGGGGATACAGGAACTCTTATCAAGTACAGATTTTATATATGTGAAAGGAGTGACCTTATTATAAAGGGCATTGCCCCTATTAGGCTAGCAAAGAAGTTTCCCAATACCAGGATGGGCTCATCTTTGCAACTATTGACCCTCAGACAGTACTAGCTATTGTTCCTGATCATGCTTACTCAGCAGAACTTGAAGACCCTATTGTTAATGTGACATCATGTATTAGTTGTAGGAAAACAAGGGGAAATCAGGCTGGTACTGATCTCTAGGTTTCACCTATACTGACCAACTTTCATAGTGCTGGAAGGTACTGGAAATGTAATCATTAATCTTGCCCAGCTGTGAAATCTTCAGTCAAAAACAACTGGCATGGCAAAATATACCCTCATATTAACTTTCCAAATATTTTCTTAAAATCTTTTTTATACATTTTTTCAGAATTCCATGCAATATTTTTGATAGTATTTTTACACCTCCCACTTTCCACCACCATCCCATCCTCCTAAATTCATGTTTTCTGTTCTTATTTTTTTAAGAACTATCAAGTCTAATTTGTGTCACCAGATATTGTTGAATGAGGTTTCATCCTCTGGAGCCTTGTCAACTTAACTGGTCTCATACCCTTAAAGAAACACATTCTCCTTTTCCGAACAGCTGTCAATTGCCAATAGTTCCCCATCTAGGGCTTGAGCATTTTGGCTACCTACCTCCTACCTCCGTATGCTTAGATTTTATTTGGCTTGAATTAGCATATGTCATGTTGTGTTGTTCAGGCTGTCATAATGCTATGAGACCATACGGGCTGCAGATACATTCTGTGGAAAACAGTTTCTATATAGTCATCCCCAATATCTGCCTCTTACAATCATTCTGTCCCGTTTCACAATGACCCCTGAACCTTTGAAGGAAAGGGTGGACTAATAGTTGCCCCATTTAGGGCTGAGCACTCCACAGCCTCTTACATTCTGTACATTGCCCAGTGATGGGTCTTAGAGTTAATGTCTGCTGCAAGAAGAAACTTCTCTGGTGGCAGTTGAGAGATTCATTTATCTGTAGTAAAACAGTAAGACACTAGGAATCAGTTTAATTCTATGCCTATTTAGCTTTTAAATAGCAGTGGATTTTCTGCTATGAACTGTGACCTACCTAGTATTATTTTTTATTTTATTTTTTATTGAATTTTTATGATTTTCATACTAAGAGAAGTAACACAGACTCAAAAATTAGTGATATATGTTCTCTTTAATTTGTGGATATTAGCTCCAAATCCCCAGATATCCTGATATGACCACAGCAGTTAGGAAAATGGAAAGGAACTATTAAGATAAAGGGGAAGAAAGAGTTTGAGAGAGGGGGCTAGTAGAAGACTAGGGGGAAATAGGGAAAAGGGATAATTTAACTAGGGAGAGAGTAGGGAGGGTTATATGGGGGGGTGAGATAAATAGTATGAAAAACGAGAGAAATGAATTTGTTCAAAGTTCTTCTGAAAAATGTGCATATAATAAATATGAGTGCACATGTACATCTAAAGCCTATATAACAGAAAAGCCAAACCAACAAAAACCCCAGAGTACGAGGAAAGAAGTGTTGGTCAGGGTAGTTCAAGAGGCTCCCAAAATACCACAAGCTATTGTGACAGCCCTTGATTTCCTCCCAAAACTTGACTTTAAGATCCTATTGCTGAAGACAGACCATACTTTGGACACCAGACTTGGAGCGCTTGGGCTAGAACTGACCTAGAAGCCTCCTACCTGAAAATGCCTTGCATTTTATAAGCATCTGGGGACTCAAGTTTGACTCAATAGGCCTTAACATATATGCAAGAATGCATGAAATCCAGTTGAGGGTGTGTGTATCAGAGTGCAGATAGAGGAAGTTGTTTAATTATGATCAAGATTTATTGTATGAAACACACAAAATTCAATAAAAATCATAATTTTTAAAAATAGTTGAATTTTTGTGACCGCCATAGAATATAATTTGATGGTATTTAGATCCCTCCCAAACTGCATCTCCCCCTACTGCCTGCCACTATATATAATGGAATCTACTACATATAATAAGGCCTATAAAGTCTAAATTGTGTCCCAGATCTCCTTGCATTTGGGACCACCCACTGGATCCTGGTTAACATCCTAAATCCCCCTCCAAGCAGCCATCAGTTGTCAACTATTCTTCAGATGGGGTTTAGGGTTCTTATTTCTCCACATCTGTGCTGGGATTTTGTCTGATTTGATCTTGCATGGGACTTACTGTCACCATTGCTGAGCTTTAGTTTGAGCAACTACCCACCTATTTGGAAAACTCCCTCCTTGTGATCATCCATTACCTATAGCTTTTACAATGTTTCTGCTCTTCTTCAAAAATGATCCCTGAGTCTGGGGAGGCAGAATTTTGGTATAGTGTTTGTGGTGGTTTCAATGATTGTGTCCCCCACTGGTTTAAGTATTTAAACATTTTGGCACGTACTGGAGGCACACTTTTTGGAGGTCTTCGGTGGCCTTGCTGGAAGAAGCATGTCACTGGAGGCAGGCTTTGGGAGTGTTTTAGCCTTGTCAGATTTCGAGTCAATTGCTACTTCTTGTGCCTGCTTGTAGATGTGATCACTTGACTTTCTGCTCTGGCTATCCTCTGCCACTTGCCTTTCTATCATGATGGACTCTTATCTCTCTGGTAGTGTATTGGCAGATTGCTTAACTTTCACTGTATTTCTTTCTCTACCATGTGGTATGCATTATTTGAAAGTTGCTAACTGTGGTCCAGAGACCAGGCTTGTGAGCACTGGCCCAGTTACCGTTGAGCCAAGTTCACTACTAGGCTTCACTGTGGTCTGCTATGATTCTAAGTCCTCTGCGAAAGTCTTTATTCCTTAAAAAAAAAAAAAGGAAGGAAAAGAAAATCTTTTCCATTGGCTTTGCATGTTTCCAATATTTTATATTACTATTTTAAAACAAATATTTTGATATAATATGTATTTCCTTATCACTTTATTTTAGTATTTGTTCAATGAATAATTGTTCAGATTCATGCTTCTTTGGGGAGAGAATAATTATGTGGAGAGTATTACTGAACTACTGCCTTGTTATATCTCCTATTTTTAAATTTGTCATGAGTGATATAATTAGAAAAATTTTACCCTTATGAAATTTATATACAACAGTGCATTTAATAAAATTTGATTGTACCTAAGATATTCTTAAAATAATTATGTTAAAGTTATTCAATAAGTTGTAATATTACCTTGGATTAAAAGAGAAAATATAAATCACAGTTGGCAGTCATATTTAATTCTAACATGGGCAAGAAATGCATAGATTTAAGCTTACACGGAATTTATTTACAAATGTGCATCTAGGTATACTATCACTTAATGATTAAGTAGGTATCACTCTCTTTGCAACATTCAACATTTTCATACTTATTAATGGTTTTTATGGACTTATATAGTACAGTATGCCTAATGACATTGCAAAATATTAATTAAATATGACCAGTATATTTGTTGTTTTATTTCCATAATGAAGGTAATAAAAAAATGAAAAATAATATGCACAGTGCTAGACAATCAGTCCCTGGAAGTCTATTATCTTTCAGAAGTAATACTAAACCATGGAACTCTGTTTTGTTTATTCTACAGCAGAATCCATGTTAGCACGCAGCGAGCAGACAAGTAGGATGTCAGTATCACTCAGTTATGATGCAGTTTACTCATGTTTATGCAATCCTTCCCACATTGAATGATAACAAAACCACTTACTACTGAATATAAAACAACAAAAAGTGAAATTTCTTTGGGAAGAAAGTTAGAAAAAGCATACTAGTAGTTAAGTTGTTTTATTTTATGACAGGTTATAGAATTAAAAAAATTCCCTTGACTAATAATATTAATTAAATTAATGAGCAAGGGAAGTAGATGTGATGAGTAATTATCATTTGTTTTGGAAATAAAGTGTGCCTTAATAAAATTGGAACTTGACAAACCTTCAGCCAATGAAAGGTCTTTTGTGCCTGTGGCAACCAGACTGTGTTTATGTCATGATGAAGCAATTCAACCAGATAAGCAGAGCCAACTAGAAAAATACATTTAAGTTGCTAGAATCACCACTTCATAATATGACTGAAGGTATATAGTCTTTCAGAAGTCAAAATTTACATGTCATCTTTATTTTCTGTTTAAAATGTCCATTTTCTACATATATGTTTTTCCGACAATGAAATTGAGGAGGCAAGTATAATCAATATCTTCTATATTTTGTGATAACTTTACTTCCTTTATTTGTAAAACATACAACTACTTAATATGAAGCTGATCCAACACAAAAGCTGTGAAAATTATAAACTGTGACTAGTCACATATCTACATTATTTGATAATAAGTACAGATTCTACTACTCCTTGATCATATGGTAAACTATTTTTGAAAACAAGAGACACAGGAGGGAAAGAAAATACTCCAAATAAGAAAAAGGCTGCTTTGTCAACCTAAGAAACTATGGGATATTAAATTTAAGTACATTCTTCACTTAGATTATTATCACTGAAGATTGTTTTCAGTGTGTGTGTGGGGGTGTGTGTGTGTCTGTGGGTGTGTCTGTGTCTGTGTGTGTGTGTGTGTATCTGTGTGTGTCTGTCCGTGTGTCTATGTGTCAGAAGTTCAGACGACAACCTCTGGTATTGTTTCTTAGGTACCATCCATGTAGCTTTCTGAGATAATCTCTCCTTGACCTGAATCTTGCCAATTAAGCTAGACTGGCTGGTCGGCATGTAAGAGATCTGCCTGTCTCCACCTCTCCAGAGCATACCACCACATGGGGTTTTGTACTTGCGTTCTAGGGCTCAAACTCATGTCTTCATGTTTGTGTAGCAATCAACTGACTGAGCCATCACCACAGTTCTCAACTGTTCTTAAAACATAAGATTTTGATCATTAATATTTATTAATGATTTTTATGGCATTATATAGTGTAGTATGGTAAATGACATTGCAAAATATTAAATATAGTCAGTATATTTGTTGTTTTTTCATAAATGAAGGTAATTAAAAACCTGAAAACTAATACATGCAATACAACAAATCCCTGGAAGTTTATCATCTTTCAGAAGTAAAACTAAACCTACGGAACTGTGCTTTGTTTATTGTATAACAGAACGCATGTTAGCATGCAGTGAGCAGACACATAAGATATCAGTATCACTCATGATACAGCTTTTTCATTTTCTCATACTCTGAAGTCTCTTATTCTCTAAAATTTGGCCCGTTGTGGCCTTCTGTGTACATTGCACTCTGTTGTATGAGGAAAATTCACTGGTGAGCGTTGAGAGAAGCACTAGTTTTCTCTTGTTGCATATTCAGCATGGTTTTGTCTTAAAATTACTCATTATCACAAAATTGTTGTTATAATACTAATATGTTCAAATATAATATCAATAAAATTAATCAATAATAAAATTATAAATGGTATTCCTACATAGATTTAATAAACATAAATTTATATATTTGAATTAGCTATAAATAATATTTGTAAATACTGTATTAGGTCTAATTATTTAATCATGCTGGGTACATTTTCCTGTTCAGTTTGCTTACTCTTTATAATAATCCCATGATATTTACTTTACAAACAAAGCAACTGATACCTGGGAGACCAATAATTAATTTTATGTTTTTTTTTTCTTAAATTCATACAACAGTTCTTAATCAAATTCAGACCCCCTCCCCCATCCCTGCCATCCTTCCCTGATGGACCTCATGCATTCCACCATACATGTTAAGACTTATCTAGTCAAGCATTTGTACCCAGATGTCCTTCACTACAAATTCATCCTCTGGAGTCTAGCCAGCCTATCTAGAGATTGTAAATAAGATCTCCTCTCCCTCTCTCAGTAGAAATCAGTCTCCAACAGTTCAAAAGCTAGGGTCAGCTGGCTGTCCATTTCAATGAATCCACTCTAGGCCCTTGCCAGATTGAGCTGGCATGGGTCTTGTGCTCAATATCATCAATGCCACAAGTTCAAGTGTGCAAGCTTCCAGTGACCTGAAATGAAATCCTTTGCTTTCCTATGTTCACGGACCAACACTGTCTCTAACAATCTTTCAACTCCTTCTTGCACAATGGTCCTGAGCTCATGGCTGGGTGAGGTGTAATATAAGAGTCCTATTTAGGGACACACACTCTGAAGTCTCTTATTCTCTAAAATTTGGCCAGTCATGTCCTTCTGTATGCATTGCATTCTGTTGTATGAGGAAAATTCACTGGAGAGGGTTGAGGATGCACTAGTTTTCTCTCCACCCTGTGTTCCACTATGTTTCATGAACCTTATGTGTAGCGATTTCATTGTAGATATGTCACCTAGGACTGGGCACTCTCAGATGCATCTCTGTGTGGGGCCAGTTGTGGAACTCTGCAGTAGCCTCCATCTGCTGCAAAAAGAATCTTCCTCGATGAGTGATATATGCTATAATTTTTTTGTAAATATAAGTAAGGATCCATATTCACTATTTTAAACGTTAAAAACATTTGTTCATTAAAATGTCATTCTTAAAGAATAAAAAATTATAATGAGTGTCTTAGTTTGTTTCTCCATTGCTGTGACAGAACACTTTGACCAATACCAACTTGGGGAGGAAGGGATTATTTATCTTACATCTCCCAGGTCGCAGTTCATCAGGGAGCCCAAAGTAGGAACTCAGGGCAGGAATCTGGAAGCAGGATCTGGAGCAAAGGCCATGGAGGAATGCTGCATACTGCTTGCTCCCCTGGACCCTGCTCAGCCTGCTTTCTTATGCAACACAGGGCCACTTGCCCAAGGATGGCACCACCCAAAGTGGGCTGGGCCCTCCCACATCACTCAACAATCAAGCAGCCTCAGACATGGCCATAGGCCAGGCCAATAGAGGAAATTCCCCAGTTGAGGCTTCTTCAACCCAGGTGTGTTAGCACTAAAGCTATTGAGAACAATGAGAAACTTTTAAAAATAAAATTACATGCAGAATGATGTATAAAATGGTATGAGAATAGAATGTGAGCAGTGCACTATTTTTTCTTTGGTCAGGCTAGGGATTTTTTCAGTCTAGAGATATTTTAAGGAAAGCTATAAATTGGAAAATGGCTTTCTTTTGCACCATAAAGAATAACTTTGAAATTATCTATTCATCAGTTAAAGGACATTTAGGTGGCTTCCATCTCTTAGCTATTGTGGAAAGAGTGGCAACAAACATGGATGTACAAGTGTCTCTGCAATTGGATGAGTCCTTTGGCCATATTCCAAGAAATAGTATAACCAGGTCAAATGATAGGCTCATTTTTTAGATTTTTAAGAGTACTCCACACTGTGTTACAAAGGGGTTGCATGAGTTTGTAATCCCACCAGCAGAGAATGAGTGTTCCCCCTTCTCCCAAATCCTCTCCAGCATTTGGAATCATTTGTTCTCTTGATCTTAGCCAGTCTGACTGGAATGAGATGAAATCTTACAGTGAATTTATTTTGCATTTCCTTAATTACTAATTATGTTGAGCAGTTTTGAAAATGTTTCTTAGCCATCTTTATTTTTTCTTTTGAGAATTCTGTTTAAATCTTTAACCCTTCTTTTAATTGGATCACTAAATTTTTTTTCTTTGCTTTTTGAGTTCTTTATATGATCTGGATGTTAAACCTCTGTCAGATGTGTTGCTGGTGAAGATTTTCTCCCACTGTAGGTTTTTTTTTCTTTACTTCCTTGTTTTTTGGTTTTTTTTTTTCTGTACAGAAGCTTTTTAGTTTAAAGATGCCCTACTTGTTGATTCTTGTATTTAATTTTAGAGCAATTGTTGTCTAATTTAGAAAGTCTGTTCCTACACCTGTATCTTGCAAGTTATTGCCAATTTTTCTTCTAACAGTTTCATAGTTTCAGGTTTCACATTGATCTTAGAGAAAAACCCAAGACTGTCACATTCCTGGACTAATACAATTTCTTACAGTGTATCCTTATATTTACAGACAAATATTCCAGTCACACTCTTCAAAGATGCTTCTTTTTCACCAGAAACTATTACAGAGTATCACAACTGGTAACACACAGATATTGTCAATGAATTGCCCAAGTCTAACGAGCACATCTGCAATGCAACCTGTACAACTAAGGCTCACAGAACATAGAACAAGGGGTAAAGAGGACACTAATGAATATCTCCATTCTCATTAATGAAGCTTCCTCAAGCAACAGAGAGACAGGTGTGCAAAAGGACACAAATGTCCAAAGTGTAGAGACTAAAAGTCTAAAGAATGCTGATCCTTGGACTGGACTCCTTTATTAATCTGCACTACCCCAGGGCTCAGGGATCATTGTGGAAGAGGGGACAGAAAGATTGTCAGAGCCAGGGAGAAGGTGCATGACCATACGGAAATAGAGTCTTAGAAGTTCCTAGGACCTTTCTCATACGAACCAACATCAATGGTGTCAGCATGCACAGGACTCAAGCAAACTCAAGTAGACAAAAACCCAGCATGGAACTGGGGAAATGGACAACTGACCCTAATATTAGCTGAAGAAATATTGGCAACTGATTTACTGATGGGTGAGGAAGAGCTGATTTTCCTAAAGTGAAAGACTCTGGGTAGGTTGACTAGACCTCAATAGATGAACTTGTACTGAGAGATATCTGAGGACACTAAGTTGACACAACTGGTCTTAACATAAGTGACAGAATGTATTAATTTCGGTGAGAATTTCATGGGAGGGTGCCAGTGAAGAAGGGAGTATAAAGATGATTAAGATTGATTGAGATTTTCTGTATGAAACACACAAAAATTAAATAAAAATATTTTATAAAAACTTTATAAAATATAGTGCATACAATTAGCTCTCCATTAGAGTGCCTTTTGTGAACATCTATTATAATATGCAGCATGCTGTTAGAGATTTTCTGTTTATGGGACTGGAGATATGACTCAGCTTTTAAGAGCAGGTACTGCTCTTGCAGAAGACTCAAGTTCAGTTCCCAGTACCTATATGTGGTGACTCACAACTTCCTATATCTCCAGTTCCTGAAGATTTGATGCTTCTTCTTGACTCTGAATGAATCTTCATCCACACAATTTGAAAAATAACAATTTTTTTTAAAAAAAGAAAAACAATGATTGTAATGGTGGTGATGGAGGGAATTCTACATGGATAATTGACAAAGAGTTAATGAAGGTGGAACGGGAAAGTAAGCTTTTTAGTAAGATAAAGACACACACAAGGTAATATCACACAAGGAAAAACTACTGGAAAAGTTTAAGACCTGAAGGGTATTTAATCAAGGAGATAACAATTTTTTGTAAGTTCTATATATAAATTTCATGTTATAAAATATTTTTGATAGGACTCAGAGTTTCATTCATATGAATATGACTGAATAGAACTCAAATTAATTTAGTTCAACATTTTTTTATTAAAAAGCACATGCCTGTAGTCCCAGCACTTGGCAGAGGCAGATGGATCTCTGAGTTCAAAGCCAGTCTGATCTAGATAGTGAGTTCCAGGACAGCTGGGGCTACAGGGAGACCCTGCTTCAAAAGGACAAAAAAAAAAAAAAACACCACTCTGAGTACTATTAGATGCATTATAAAAGATGAAACTAATAAGATTTGTATGAAGAAAGAACATGTTTCATTGATAACTCTAGACAAAATTATCCACAGGAATTCTGTGTGAAACAAGATAATATGAAGCTATATGTGTTCACTAAGGAGTTTTCACATCAAAGTTTTGGAGCTGATTAAGGAAAATCATTTCACTGATCTTAGACTTATGTGTTGCTTTGTTAATTTAAAGATGCATTTTAGAAAAATAACTAAACTATTACAATTAAAATTGAGTGAGCATAATTATATCTAATTGGTACTCAAGTATTTTTTCCTGAAAAGAACACTAAGATGATAATTACTGTCTTCTCCCTAGAAGGATGAATTGAATTAAGCTTTATCTAAAATTTTAAGATATATAAGTTAAACTTCTGTTTTCCTATGCTCACTGTTTTGGTTATGGTTGCTTCCTGAAAAGTAATACTGTCAAACAAGTTCCATTTATATATGTACATGTCTAAATAATTTACTGTGACACCATTAAGATGATTTTCAAAAAGTATTTTATGCAGTTTATCATGAAAGTCAAATAGAATAATCTGATACTGTATCTAAGGAGAAATTGACTCAAAATTGTCTGATTCACACTTTCTCCATATACAGAAAAATAAACTGTGGTACCATATACACACACCTTCAAATATTATGTTATGGATGAAAGAGAGAAAAGGCCTAAGAATACCTAGAGAACAACCAAGACAGAGTCAATAACAGACAACTCATTCTGTAGGAAAGATGATAGTGTAAGAATAGTAGCTTTAAAGCACCTATAATTGCCTTAAGAGAAGACAGTACACCGTATTCATGGATTTGTGTTTCCCATATTAATAACTCCTGCTCAGCCCAAGTTACAAACAATAGTAACTGGCAATGCATGCTATGGTAGAGGTATCTCTCTGTGGTGAAAGAAATTATTCCTTCCCTTTTGTTTCGGAATTTGTCCTTGAAGAAGCAACTTTAGACAATGTATTAAAATTTAGATAATGCTGGGATGGGAGACATGACTCAGTGGTTAAACACACTGGTTGTTTTTGCAGAGGACCCAGGTTTGATTCCCAGCATCCACATGGCAGCTAACAACCATCTGTAACTCCAGTTCCAGGAGAATCTGACACCTTCTTCTGAGCTCTGCACATGTTGCATGACATGGGTGCACTTATATACATGCAAGCAATTCACTCATACACATAAGTTAAAAATAAATAAAATAGTTTTTTAAGGATTAAAATGTATTTTAATAAGTTGATACTGCATTACTGCTCCATTTCTCAAAAAAAGTTCCAAATTTAAGGTATCAGGAACAAATCAAACATGGTACGGCAATTGAAAAACAAAAACATGTACGGCATAACAACCTAAGACAGACAAAGCTAAGAGCTAATGTCAGACCTTCAGCATACAGCAACGCTATTCCCATGATTTTACTGGGCCTATCAAGAAAAGCTGTGAACAGCAACATTATGATACAAAAGTTCATTCTCAGGTAGTTCTTAACCAAGAAAAAGATGGAGGCAAGTTAACACAAGATTTTTTTTTTTTTTTAGATATATTAAAATGAAAATCCTTAAGAGAAAATATCTTCCTTAGGACATAAAGGGGTAATGCTGTAACCTCTGTGGACATGTCTGAATTCTTGCCTGGGCGCAAATGGAAGAATGGGGGAAATGGGGGACTAGGTCATTGGGGGACGTTTGGTTTATGTGGTATGTGGCAGTGCCTCTAGGGTTGAGAGGAATAAGGATGAGAAAACAATCAAAACACGATGAGGGGGGAGGAGCAAACCAACCAACCAACTGGAATGATCAAGATTAATTGGACACCGAGAGTCCATTTTGCCGATCACCAAATCCTCAATAATCACGTTATACTTTAGGAACGCACCACACAGAATTGATTAAGCAATATACCACAGAATTTGATTTGTTAAATACCACCCCTCCCTTGCCCTCTGCCCCCAAGCATACTCCCTTAGAGTAGTATATGCAGGGAAGACCTAACTATTGAGAGGAATCCCTAATATATTTCCAGGTTAGAAATCTGACTAGTCCAAAAAGGGTCCTCTTCAAGGGTTATCGGAAACTAGATACTGCAACTTTATTAGTAGCAGCCGCTTTTGTTTAGAACAAATTCAGCTTCAGGAGCTGAGCAGTTGAATGCAGGAGGAGTTCCACCAATTGCTCCAATTCCTTCCATTGTAGCAGCTTTGCTAAAACGCTCAGTTGTTGGTGGGGTCAATCCCACTGTTCCATCTAGCATAATAGTGGCAGGTCCTGGAGGAGGTGGGGTATCAGCTGGCAAAGGAGCAGGAGGCATGGCACCTCTATTGTTTATGCCCATAGCACATCCCATAGCCATTTGGCCCATCATATCTCTTGCTCTCTCGCATTCGGGAAGGTTCCTTTGAATCCCTCCTGCTGTCTCTGCATCATCTTTTGTCGCCACCGCATTTCCTGTGCTCCTCCTCCTGCATCAGCTCTAGCTGCTTTTGTTTTTGAACCTTTTGGTTATGCGGCTCTTCCATTCTTCGATGTTCTTGGCGCCTCGTCAAATCCTGCATCATTAGCATGACCTGATGCTCAAGGCAACCTGCCTCCATCTCCATCTCTATCTTTTCACAAGCCTCCTTGATGTTTCGGTCCACTTGGCCCTGCTGCTGCTTCTGCATTTCAATGATTGCTTTCCAGAGCATGGCGTACTCATACTTAAAGGAGCTAGGTTGTGCGAATCTGGGTGGCTGTTCTCGGGCCTTATGAAATTGCTGTTTTTTTGTTTGTTTGTTTTTTTATAAGCAGCTTCTCTGGAAGTCCCTTTTCATCAACTAACTGGTCCATGGGCTCCACAGTAACAGGCTGAGGAAATGTGGTTAGCAAACAGGAGCCTTCACTGCATCTGTGCAGAGCACTTTGATTGAACACAACAAGAGCTTCCCAGCCCTCTCTAACCTCGACTTCCAGTGCCAACGGTTCTTTGCTCAGACTAAATAGCGACGCTGCACAGTCTCCACCCTCCCAAGAAAAGAGCATGGGACCGCAGGAAACAAATAAAGTAGTAGCAAACAGGAGCCTTCACTGCATCTGTGCAGAGCACTTTGATTGAACACAGCAAGAGCTTCCCGGCCCTCTCTAACCTCGACTTCCAGTGCCAACAGTTCTTTGCTCAGACTAAATAGCGAGGCTGCACAGTCTCCACCCTCCCAACATCTCCACCCTCCCAAGAAAAGAGCATGGGACGGCAGGAAACCAATAAAGTAGTTTTTTTTTAAATTAAGATAACGTTATACATGTACATGCAGGATTTATATTTTTATTTTAGAAGAGATGTTCATCATTCTTATCAGTAAATGTATTTCCCTTTCTTTTCTTCTATCTAAGGCCCAGTATTTATTTATATATGAATAAACAATTTTCAAATTTCAGTTTGCCCATCTATTGTGATTTATAATGCTAGAGTCAAATCAGTAAGAAGGAATTGGCTCATGCACTTTGCAAATTTTGCTTTTTTTTCAATTTATGCTTTTATATTTAGATAAATATTGAGGACCATAATTTTTCTGTGCATTCATTACATTTTTTCATGTTTTATTCTGCCATTATATCTATTTCTGTCCAGAGGCTTATTCTTTTATAAAAATGTATTTTATTATTTTTATTTTATGTGAATGAGTCTAATGCATGCACGTAGGTAGGGACACCACTGTTGTACAATGCCTGTGGGGGTCTGAAGAGGGTATGGGATCCCCTGGAATGGGAGTTACAGGTGGTTGTTAGGCACCATATGGGTGCTGGGAATTGGACCCAGGTACTCTACAAGAGCAGTTGTTTCTCTTAATCGCTGTCATCTCTCCAGCCCCAGGCTGCTTATTCTTATTTCTTATTTTCATGTGGGAAATTGTTTTGCTTTCTTTTTAAAGTGATTTTTAATTTACAAACTTTAATTATGTACTTCAACTTGTTCTGAGAACCTGCAACTTTAAGTGTGGTTAGTGCCTGTTGTATGGGATTTACTGGAGAGATATAACAAACACCTATTCATTCCAGATAGGGGACTGACAACATACCATAGAAGCGATGCCATTCAACTGTAGCATGGGTGACTAAGAGGCAGGTGCCTCACTGAAAAACCCATCCCAGCATGGGTGATAACTTGTGACAGCTGCCTTACTGGAACTCCCAAGCAACTTGTAGGCAGCTAGGTTTGTGAATAGCTCCTTCTCCCCAGCAAAGGCTACTCCTTTTATGACCCTGCAGAGTAGGCTTGTGAATCTTAAAAAATTTATGGAATTGCCTGAGCTTTGTGAGTTTTGGTTACTTCCTCAGTCAAAGGAGTCACTTGCATGCCTCCAGGAGGAAATGTTCTAGTTCTGATTAAATCAGTACACACAGAACCTCAGAGAACAAGTCCCTGGAGTAATCTGAACATTATAAAACAGCAAGTAAAATATACATTATCATAAATACAAACATCAAGAAGTCTCTAAAATGCTGTTCATAGAATAAAATACAACTCACTGAAAGGGAACAATAATTGACTTCAGCACATGCACACACACACGCACACACACACACACACACACATACATACACACATTAGGCATCAAGAATGAATGGTTAAAAAAAGTTATCTATGTTATCAGGAGATGTTCAAAATGCAGAGTTGTGTAATTGACCATATCACCTTGATTCAGGGGACTGGAAGATATGAGTGACCAAGACCTCAGAGTGAAGGATTTTGTTTCTATCATCTGATATTCTAAGACCACTACCAGAGAGGCCTTCAACACTTAATTCTCTGCAGTTTTCTGACCTGGAAAATGAGTCAAGAGGAAAGCCAGCAACAGCAATTCTCTCTGTACTTTCAAGTGCTCTGGCAGTTGTGACACGTATGCAGATGCACAGGGTGGTTACTATAAAGAAATAGAAGAATGACGCCGAAGAATGGTTTTAGTGGTGAAATAGTGAGATTATTTGTCATATTATTGCTGATCTATTTCACAATCTCATTTTTCCTCAGTCCTTTACAATTATTGATCAAAACTATCCTTCATATGTCAATATTAGATCTTATATTCAGGTCTAGTTCTGGAAAATGGCCTTACTCAGTAATCTACCTTGTTTCAAATTCTTCAAGGGTGACCTGTTTAGTGTCTCCCAATTCATTCTGAGCCAAATAGCTATTGTCTTGATTTCTTTTACATCCATTACTTAAAAGAATTCACCAGTGAATCAAAATTGGTAGCAAATACCACAACTACATTTGTGAGCATATTAAAGACACAATTTGGTGTTATATAACCATCTTGAAATATAAATTATATCAGTCAATTTTATTTTTTAAGTGAAGTATAGGGAAGAATGCAACTACTTTGTGATATATACCTGCTGTTCTATTTTCCTATATGTTATGTTATTATGCTATTGTATATGAGGCAAATTAAATGCTAGAAATGCAAATATAAATAATATAGGAAATTATGTTCTATTTGGAGAAACTAATAATATACCATGCTATATGTTGTATAAATAACACAAAAAATTCTGGGGCTGGAGAAATGACTCAGTGCTTAAGGGCCCTGGATGCTCTTGCAGAGGACCTGGGTTTTGATTCCTGCTACCCACGTGATAGCTAACAACCTTCTGTAACTCCATTTCCTGGGAAATCTGATGATCTCTTCTTACCTCCATAGGCAGTGTATGTCACTGGTGCACTTACATACACACAGGAAGTATACTCATACACACACACACACACACACACACACAATGAATAAAATATTTTTAAAATTACTGTTAGCATTGAACACAAGTGTAGATGTCACTAAAAAACAACAACAACAAAAAACAAAACAACAACAACAACAAAAAACCCAGGCATGTATTTGGGACTGAAAAAGTTAATTTGCTGACAAAATCAGGAAATTCTTCACATCCATGCCCTCCAAGAAATCTTTTGCATTATATTCAGACAAAACATTCCTTTGTTTAAATGTATCTATTTTTATAATTTGATATGGTAGAGGAAGTTCTGCAAAGCTAACTTACTCTGGTTGTAATAATTTATCTCAAAGAGAGAAAAACGGGAAGAGTAAGAAGGGAAAGATCAGGCATCTGCTTATTTGCTTTTACACGCTCTTTTTAGTGCCTGTTTCAGTCTCTGCTCCTTGTTCTGTCTTCTGGGTTAGGCTTTTTTTTTTTTTTCTGACTCCAGCTGGTTTTATTTGGAACTAGTATTGTTGCATTTTGCTTTCTGCTTGTTTTCACATTATAATGCTCTTTGGCTGAAATGATCTTCTGGAAAAGTTTAAGGAAGGAAATGTACTTAAAAGACCCATGAACTGTCTCTAGTACCTGCCTGGTTTTAACTTGGGCTTGCCAAGTTTGAGACATAAAACTTTTTATTTTATTTATTTTCTCTCTCTCTCTCTCTCTCTCTCTCTCTCTCTCTCTCTGTCTCTCCTCTCTATGTATATATGAGCAAATGAGTATAACTGCCCTGTGGAGGTCATAAAAGGGCATCAGATCCCTGGAGTTAGCTACAGGTGTTTAGGTGATGCCCAATGTCGATTCTGGGAGCCAGACTTATCCTTTGAAAGAGTGCAGCAAAGGCTCTTAACTCTCTCTCTCTCTCTCTCTCTCTCTCTCTCTCTCTGTCTCTCCTCTCTATGTATATATGAGCAAATGAGTATAACTGCCCTGTGGAGGTCATAAAAGGGCATCAGATCCCTGGAGTTAGCTACAGGTGTTTAGGTGATGCCCAATGTCGATTCTGGGAGCCAGACTTATCCTTTGAAAGAGTGCAGCAAAGGCTCTTAACCACTGTGATATCCCACCAGTCCCTCAACCCATTTATTATCTCTCAGTCCCCTATTTACCCCAGGAATTAGATGGAGTTCCAGAATATATCAGCTTCCCTCTGTTGGATCCCTTAGGGTGTTACATTTACTTTGAATGTGTCATGAAACAAGCCAGTACTTATGATCATTCAGCAAGTCACCACTGAATTATAGCAAATATGTAATGTTTTATATTTTCCATCAGCATGGTCTGTGACTATTAGTTAGAGCTGACCTCTGTTGTCAGTTAATATTTAAAGTCTTACAGAATTTTAGACAAATTGAACACAGATACATAGTTTAGCTGAATCTTCAAAGGCCACCTGTCTAATAGCAGATCATTTTCCTCTACTGCACAACACATTTGCTTTCATGACAATGCTCAGAAGCTTATACATTGTTGAAAATGAAATTTCTGTGAAAGGAAGTAACTCATTGGGTAAAGCTCGTATACTGTTCTTCATTGTTTTTTATACAAGTATGAAGGTGAGGCATGCCATGCTTACACACGCCTTTCATCTCAGCACTATAAGCAGAAGCAGGTAAACCTCTGTGAGTTTAGTTCAACCTGGTCTACATAGTAAGTGTCAGGACAGCCAAAGCCACATAATAAGACCTTTTCTAAAATAAAAAGAAAGAAAAGAAACAGGATATTCAAATTATTTCACATGAAACATTTAATGTTATGCTACATTTTTAAATGTACTCCAACAGAAGATATTCCCCATGTAACACCATTATTAGCAATAAATTGGAGAATATAAAAGCTGTCTAAAATACTTCTTTGATTGGCCAAGTAGAAAGTTGTTTTGTTGTCAAGATTTGTGCTATTCATGATTTCCACTAAAATTAGAATGGTTGGGAAATGAATTGAATGTTCATTTTTTTCCCATTGGGGTTACTATGTAGCTAACACTCTGGGAAAGTGCAGAAATGACAAGAATAGGACAGATGAATTTGAAAAAAAAAAGAGAAAATAACTTATCTCTC
The DNA here is from genome assembly GCF_000622305.1 of Nannospalax galili. Lineage (NCBI taxonomy): Eukaryota > Metazoa > Chordata > Mammalia > Rodentia > Spalacidae > Nannospalax > Nannospalax galili. Next base: position 1,209,436 of record NW_008343216.1, on the reverse strand, counting down.
ATATCTAGACAATTATTTAAGAGTAATTAGCAAATTCACACTCCTAAGGAAGACAGCTAGATGTTTCAGAGTTTTCCTTTGAGTAACCAGAGGAGCATCCCTACCCAAACATTCTGTGAGTTAACAAGGAAACATCACTTAAAACTAGATAAAGAGAATCTTTTACTGACACTCTAGGAGGTTGAGTATCTCCTCCTCCTCCTCCTCCTCCTCCTTTTGTTCCTCTTCTTCCTCTTCCTCCTCCTCCTCATCCTCCTCCTCTTCCTCATCCACTCTTTACACTCTTCTTCCTCCTTTCTCTCTTCTTTGTGGATTTGGGATCATATTCCCTGCCTCTAAACCGATCTGAAGTCTCCTCCTGTTGTTTTGAGAACACTGAGGTATATCTACCTGTTTCTATTAGAAGTCTCTATTTCCCTTCATATCCTATATTTAAGAGCATGAGTAGTTTTTAATTATCTCTTTATCTATGCCCTTTGATAATGCCTGCTTCTCTTGCATACTAGTTCACAAGGAAACACAGGAGAAACTCTTTATTAAAGATACTGGAACTGGAGAGATGGCTAAGCAGTTAAGAGCCCTAGTTGCTCTTGTAGACAAAATGGTTCCCAGCACCCATATGGTGGACAACTGTCCATAACACCAGCTCCAGGGGATCTGACACCCTCTTCTGACTTCTGTGGACATCGTACAACATAGGTGTAGTTGCATATGTGTAGGCAATAGATTCATATGCATAAAATAAAAACAAAGATGAATAAAATATGAAAACTACCAATAACTAGTATGGAAGGACTTCCAGAATCTTCAGATTTGTCACAAATATGTATATTTATTTCTGGGGTGGCTAGAACTAATTTTTTAATATCCTCATTGGCCCGAAGCTGAGGAGCAGATTTGATTTTACACATGCAGTGAGCTGTATTGGTGAATAGAGAGTGCTGCTCTCTGAAGTGCAATGGACTGAACACAAGTGCTTTAGGTACATGCATTTAATTCAAGGCAAATACTTGGGAAAAGTTGTATAATTAGACTTTTAAATGTCAAGAGTTGTTTAAAATGCATTGAAAATGTTCATGTTTTCTCTCTCCATTTAAAGTACCATGTGTCAAAACGACTGTATCCTTCCAATGTGTTCAGAAGATTGAATACCCCGAGGCTCCTGGGTTCCAGGAACTTAATTTTATTATTATAGAGTCTTTGAAAATTCACATTGACTCAAATTGATTCTTCAGTTACCTACCTG
>NW_008343216.1:1194898-1207966 GCF_000622305.1 Nannospalax galili | reverse complement strand
ATAATAATTATTGAACTGTTTATTAAAAGCTTAAATTGTTGGATGATAACATAACCTTGATAAAATTCTTCTAAATAAACATACTTTGGAAATAATTACATTTTAATGCTTATCTTTTATGGAGAACTTGATACTGATTATAATGGGTTTTGATAAAATCCACCCCCCTGTCCCTCCCCTCCAATTCTTCCTCTATCTCCCTTATCACTTTTCCCTCTCAACCTCATGCATTCTTTCTTTGCAATCCACTGGGTATATTTAGTGATGCCTGTATATGCATGGGTTTAGAATCATTTACATGGATAGCCTCTAATAGCCTGCCTTCATGATCAAACTGACTCTCTTTCTCTCAGCAGGTGTCAGTTGCCAATAGCCTCTTACCTTATGATGGGACTTCACAAACCCTTCCTCCATGCTGGGATTTTGACTAGCTTATAGTTAGTTGTTCAGGTCTTGTGAGTGCAGTCGTGGCCACTGTGATTTTACATTTACACAGGTACTTTCATATCTGACAAATACTATTTCATTGCAGAGGAGAGCTCTCTCTGGCCATTACAATATTTCTGTTCCTTCTTCCACAGCTATCCCAGAGCCATGTGTAGGTGGGGTATGATACATATATCCCATTAGAGTCAATCATTCCACAATCCTTTTTTCCTCTGCATGTTGAACAGATATACATCTCTTTTCAAATCATCATCTACTTCAAATATAGACCTTCTCTTCCCTCCACTCTCACCAAGACTTAGGGAACACTGAGGGAGAGGAAACAAAAAACTTGTAAGTGGCATGATGGGGTGGACTGTTGTGAAATGTAAACTTCTGAACTTAACATGGGTATTGCACTCATAACCTCACACTATTTGTGGTTAATTGTAAAACATCAAACCAATCCAGATTGTAGCATAGTTTGGGGAGGTGCTTTCCAGGCCTTTCTAAGGAGATACAGGCAGCAGATTTCCCCTGAGAGAAAGATTCGTGTGTGTGTGTGTGTGTGTGTGTGTGTGTGTGTGTGGCCACTGGTAGATATCCCATCCTAGTGTGTGGTCCCACGTTCATACATATGTAGAAAGTACTAATTAGACTTAGTGGGTTATTAAAAAAAAGAGGCTGGAAGTTGAGAGTGGGCTCTTTTGGAGGAATTGTGGAGGAGTTGGAGGAAGGAAATGGGGAGGTGGATATGATCACCTTTCCTTGTACAGAAATGGAGGAAATTCTTAAGAATAAATAAAACTTAATATTAAAAGAAAGGAATCTCAAAGTAGTTTTAATCTTTATTTCTCTGATTAGTAAGGATTTTAAAGACGTTTTAGTGTTTCCTAATGAATGTTAGTTCTTCTGAGATCTCTCTAGTTATGTAGCCATATTTTTTTAAATCTGGATTGCTTATTTTCTTGGTGATTACTTGCTTTGGTGGTTTTATTTTTCTAAAATATTCAGCATTAAGAGCACACTGAAAATTAACTTTTCAATTACAAAGGAAATAAGTGATATACTCATCTATGTTTAAGTTTGAGTTGCTCTATAAAGAATAAAAATTGAATTACATAAACTAGACCTAATGAAGGAAGATGCCCAAAGCATGCTCATTAATGGATTCCTGCTATGCTTCTCTCTTCTTGACTCCATGTGACTCACTCTACACAGCATCAGTCTATGTGATCAAATTGCTTCCTTACCATGGGAAGTGATTAAAAATTCTGCTGAGCTGTGATGCAGTTATCTGAGCATGGAAAAGGCAAGAGATTAGAGAACATTACTGACAGATTATAAATATCTAATAATATTAAACTGTTCTATAATTACCTCTCAGGGAGTTTTGCAATAAAATTACAGAATTTGAGTAAACAAAAGACCAATAGGAAACAAGAAATTCTTTTAAAATATAAGCTCTTTCTAAGGACAGATTCAATGTCATTTTTTTCCTTGTGATTTTTTTGTTTGAAAAATATTGTTTGCTTTATTTTATGGATTAGTTTCTATTTTAACTATGAAATAATTTGTTAGCATGCTATTAGTATCTAGTGATTATTAGATTTTCTTATTGATAAATTTTATTTATTCACTTAATGCTTTTAATCTATTACATTAATTTGCCCCATATTTATAATTACATTAGGTGATATGATTTTGAAAATTTCATTGTAAATGAATCACAATATAAATTGCCAAGTACTATATATATTAGAATAATGTTCACACATGGTAAATACTATAGACCATATAACTCTAATTTGATGACAAAACTCATGAAGAATCAAAAAATATTTATTATAAAGTCAATGTTTTATTGAAGAGCTAATAAATTTGCATAAATGAAAATTCTATGCCATACACTAATTTTGGTTAACTTTTGATATATGTATGAATAAATAAATAACTTCTGACCTGCATTACTGGCAAAATATATTTTGTATTTGATGCTAATATTCAAAGTACTATCTTGTGTTTTCTTTTTTGTTTTAGTTAGAAAATTTTGATGCTATATTAAAGAGCATTAATTCAATGTCACACCTAATCTTTATTCACTCTCTTCCAACATGTAAATCCTCTTTAAAATTAATATGTCTTTTTGCTATATTTTGTTGGATTTTTCTATTATTAATACATGGCACTAGAAAATTATAGCCAAGTCTGGGCTTTTGATTTGAAACTGTCCAATAAGTTTGCCTACATGCTGAAAGCATTTCCCTCATAGTATACTCTCGGATGGGTGTGGTGTCCTATGCCTTTACTCCCAGAACTTGAGAGGCAAAGGCAGAGGCAGGATAATCTCTGTGAGATCAAGGTTAGCCTGCACCACATACCAAGTTACAGGCTACATGAGATTACATCGAGACCAAGAAAAATAAATTGATACATCCTCCCATTATGACAAATGCTGATGAGAATTCAGTGAGACTTGCCAAATTCAAAGTTATTCACAGAATAGTGGGCTGTGCTTGTATGTAGGTTTAGAGCATTCTCATTTAATTTACCTTAAAGGAGTTATCATATTTTCCAATATACATGTTTTCTAAACACTCTTCTAAATATCATTTAATTAATTTTTCCTTTTCTATATACTCTGTGTAGTTCTACTAATATAACACACCAAGAAACTTTTAGTTAAGCTTATTTTTTTTTTAATTTAGCATCACCATCCTAACTAATTGTATCCTGAAATCACTACAGTTTCAATATATCCAGTAAATATTAACATAAATTTAACATAAATCTACTTACAAATGTACAACAAGAAACAGTATTAAGAGAGTTTCAGTATGTGCACAAACATTTGAAAAACATTGGCCTTCATCGGACTTTTGTTGGGATACAGATTAACAATGGAATGTGACTGACAAGTAAACAAAACATTCATGTGCTTTAGGCGTTTGTAAAGGAAAATCTAGTCATGGGACAAACAGATTTCTCCTGGTTTAAAACATATTCCAAATACAAAATTGGCCCTAGGATAGTACTGAATATTCATATGCAGTGATTTAGTTTAAAGGAATGGTATACCTTCTCCTTATACCCAGGTTGAAAGTTTATAGCTACTTAACTTTGGTGTTGTACAAACACTTTTGTTCTGGAGCTTCCATTGAAGAGGGTGGAAAAATATAGCTAGGTTAAAAAGGCATTTTAATGTATTCTTCATTCTAACTCCAAGGAGAAGTTCATTTAAAAAATTAAACTAAAATATTACCTAGAAGCATATTCCAACTTGGCTTCATTTCTAATTTACGTTATGTATGAATCATTTCTATTGTATGGAAATTACTTTTTTTTTGCTTCACCTTGTGAAATGAGAAATTTGACAGAAAGACATGCATATACATTGATTTAAGGAGCTACATCTATAAATACAGCCATTACAGTTATGTAACTTGGACCGGCAATATAGCATTTTACACAATATCACTTAACGAAATCCTGACGTTTACTTAAATAACTTATTTATTACATAATTTAATTTCATGTTACATAATTTAATATATCCTCCTCAATATCCTTGGTAGAAAAGATTTGTTATTCTTTCTGTATCAGGGCTGAAGACATATACTGTCCCAGATAGTCAATAGAATTTTCTAGCTTCCAACTTTGAGACAACAGCTAGATACAGAGAGAACTACTGATACTTGATTATCTTTAAGTTAATCATAAGAGAAATTCTCTGGACAATATTATAACAAAAATGTACATGAAGATATTTTGAGGAGAGAAACAGACCGAAAAAAAAGTCATACAATGTTTGGTAGGTGTAATGATCAGTTTTCTTTAATTTTTCAAGAATCACTTGTGGAGAAAACTTCAAGGAAATATTTCCAAGATCAGTTTGGTCTGTGGATAAATCTGTGGGGGGTTGTCTTGATTATGGTAATGGAGGATAGCCCTGTTCCCTAGGTGTGAGTCCTGGATTTTATAGATGGAGAAAGGGAGTTGAGCACAAATACACATGAATTCATTTGCTTTCTGCACTAGTCTGTGGATGTGAGTGTCTGTGACTTTCCTATAATGATTCACATCTTGAATTGCCAGCTAACATAAACCACTTCTCCCTTATGTTGTTTCACCAGATCCTTCAACACAATCCCAGTGATTTGGTTTGTGGTTGGGGGAGATTGGAGATCCTATGTAAAATGTGCACAATTTGGCTGGGCATGACAACACATGGCATTCAGATTTCTGTGAGATGGAGGCCAACCTGAGTTCCTGATAGCTGAAACTACAGGGAGACTCTGACTGAAAAAAAAAAAAAAAGTAAAAGTTTCACAAATTATTCAAATCAAGAAATCTGAGCATTATATTTAATCCTATGATGGTGTACATTAAAACTTAAGTTAGGGGGCTAGAGAGAGGGGTCAGTGGTTAAGAACACTGGCTATTCTTGCAGAAGACCCAGGTTCTATTCCCGGCACCCATATGGCAGCTAAAAACTCCAGTTCCAGGGGATCCGGCAGCCTCTTCTGTCCTCTGCAGACATTGCACAACACAGGTGCACTTACCTACATCCAGGCAATATCCACATACACATAAAAATAATAAACAAAATATTTTTAAAAAATCTTGTTAGGTCATCCATAGAATCATCATATTCTATCATACAAGGTTGAAGAATATTTTATTTAACTAAGTTATATAATGAATTTAATTAATTGAATGTATAAGAATTTATTATGATTAATGTGAAGTTATTTATTTCACAAGTGGTACATATTATTGTTGTCAGATTTACCAAACAAAACAATGCACTTTCAGTTTAATTCCAATTTCAAATCTATAATATTTTCAAAAATTTTATGTACTTGGGGATATACATATGTTTTAAAATGTATGTTACTCTCTGTTTTAGATTAAAATCAAATTGAGATTCCAATATTTTATGCAGCCACTCTGGTTTTAATATTCATTTCGATATTCAGCAAAACCTATGTTGAATATCGTTTATTTATGTAATAAATCTTAATTAACTACCTGTTATTAGTCAGCTTTTGTCCTAGGTAGTGGAAATAAACATAGGAATAAATCAGAAAAAAAATCAGTTTTGATCAATTGGGAAAGGTAAACAGTTTTAAGAGGATAAACAAAAATTATACTGAGAATAGTTTGTTGATGTCACATCTTCATAAATATCTAAAGAGCCTTTAGACATTTGCTATAAAGTAGTGAAACTATAGGAAATTAAGCATTAACTTCTGGCTTTCAGTGTATTGGAGGAATATCAAGATATCTCATGTCAGTTCAAAAAGGATGAAAAGTGACTCGGGGTGAGGTTGGATCTTCAAATGACATTACTTAAGGACTTTGATACTTTAAGTTTCTAATTCAACTTTGAAAGGACAGGGATAATTAATCCATTTGGTGTAGAAGCTAATGAAATCCTTCATCAGATAATAGGAAACTGTTACAATGTTAGCTGACCATTCTTGAGGGTAGGAATTCTTAAAGTGCTTGACTCCTTAGGACAATAAACCAAGTAGATTCCACATTTTAAGCTAAATTGCATGCAAATTGAGTAGAGTAGCTAGAGAGTATAAAGTTGCTTATGTTTTTCCCTAATTGCTTCAATAATTTATCTTACCTCAGTCAGAATGGCTAAAATCAAGAAAATAAGAACAAATGCTGGTGAGGATGAAGGGAAATGGGATTTCTTATTTAGTGCTGGTGGGATTGAAAACTCCTGCAATCACTATGAAAATCAATGTGGAGAGGACTTGGAAAAGAAAAGGGAGATCTACCTTATAAGCTAGCTTTGCCAATCCTTGACATATACCCACAGGACTCAATATCCTACTACAGAAATACATGCTCAGCCAAGTACTTTCCGTTTTTTTTTCTTAGGGTTAAATTTTCAGTTCTACACTGTGAATCTGATCAACAAAATTTAACAGAGCATAAAATAGTCTGTTCAAGAGTCCTGTAGTTATCTGCTCTCCTCCAAACAGAAAATAAATATATAAAAATATGTCAGCATTGGATATCTCAACCAGCTTGGAGTAACACAGTTAGAGTACAGGAATGTGAAATTAAGTGGGAATTCCTGAAGTAGTTCCTGCTGCAGCTGCATTAGAGGGAACGCCAGAACAGGTACAAAGAAGTGGGTACATGCAACTCAATTGCAATGAAGAAATACTAATAGTAATGAATTGAAATTGTATTCAGGCATAAATTTTTATTTTTAAAAAGTAATGGAATGTAATAATGGTGACTTCAGTACCCCATTATCTCCAGTACACAGGCTGACCAGACTATATAATAAATAGAGAGATATCTGAATTAAATAACAACATCAAATAGACCTAACAGATATCTACGAAATATTCCACCCAAGCACTAAAGAATATATTTTCTATTCAGCACCCCATGGAACTTACACTAAAATTGATCAAGTAGTGTGGCACAAAACAAACCACAACAAATACAAAAACAAAAGAGAGAGAGATAATTCCATAGATTCCATCAGACCACCATGCAATAAAGCTTAAAATCATCATCATAAGAAGCTCTAGTAACTACACAAAATGATGGAGATTAAACAACACATTCCTGAATGATGAACAGATCAAAGAAGAAATTAAGAACGAAATGAAAATATGGCACTAAATAAAGGATAAGACAGCATAAGAAATATGCCTAAATACTTCAGAAGCAGTCCTCAGATGGAAGTTTATACCTCTGAGTGCCTACATTAAAAGTCAGAAAGAGCACAATTAAATGACAATGTTGCAACACAAGACAAAAAGGCAAGAACAAATAAAACCCAAATCCAGTAAATGAGAAGAAATAGCAAAAATCAGATTTAAAATTAATGAAATAAAAACAAAGAAAAAAACACAATGAATCAATTAATCTAAGAATTCTTTGGAAAGATAAACAAGATAGACAGATATTTAGCCCAGTTAACCAAAAGAAAGAAAGAAAGAAAGAACAAATCCAAATCAACAAGATCACAGATGAAAGGGGAAACACCTCAACAGACAACACAAAGATCCAGAACATTATATGGGACTACTTTAAAAACGCATACTCTATTAACTTTGAAAATCTCAAATAAGTAGATGAGTATCTAAAATCATGGGACCCACCAACGCTATCCAAGAAGAGATCAACAGCTGAAACAGATTTATAACATATAGGAAATCGAAACAGTAATACAAAAACTTCTGGCTAAAAAAAGCCCAGGCCCTGGTGGGTTCACAGCAGAATTCTACCGTATATTTAAAGAATATCTATAACCAATAGTTCTTAAATTATTCAAAAATAGAAATAAAGAGAGAGAGCTTCCAAACTCCATGTAGCCAAAACCAGGTAAAGATAATCAAAATGGAAAACTGTAGACCCATAACCTTATTGAACATAGATGCAAAAACCTCAATAAAATATTTGCAAACTGCATCTAGAAATACATCATAAAGACCACCCACCATGACCGATTCTGCATTATTCCAGAGATGTCGGGATAGTTCCATATTTGTAAACCAGTAAATGTAATAAATCATATAAAAAGAATCAAAGATGAAAATCACAAGGAAAAAAATTGCCATGGATTCATGCTAAAAGCTGGAGAAAGAATTGACCTAGAGGTATGCCTCAACAAAATTGGAACTATGTACAACAAACTCAAAGCCAATATCATTCTAAATGGAGAAAAATAGGAAGAATTCCCACAAAAATCATTAACCAGAGAAAACTGTCCATTATCCATGTCTATTCCTTTTAAATATTGCGTTTGAAACTCTTGCTCGAGCAATAAGACAAGAGAAGGAAATTAAAGGAGTACTAATTGGAAAAGAACACATTAAGTTATACCTATTTGCAGATATATGATATTATATATAAGAGATCCTAAAAATTCTACCAGAAACTCCTAGAAATGATAAAAACTTTCAGCAAAGTGGAAGTTTAAAATATGAATCTACAAAAATCAGTAGCCTTTCTTTATATAAATAACAAGTAATTGGAGAAAGAGTACATGGAAACCTTTTAATTCACATTTGCCTAAGAAAAATCTAGGAATAAACTTGACCAAAGACACTAAAGATCTCTGCAAACTCTTTGAAGAAAGAGTTTGAGAAAGACACTAGGATATAGAAGGACTTTTCATGCTCTTAGATTGGAAGAATTAATACTTTGAAAATGACCATCCTACTAAAAGCAATATATAGAGTCAATAAAATGCCAGTCAAAATCCACATAACATTTTTTACATAATTAGAAAAAAAATCCTAGAATTCATGCGGTATCACAAAAGACTAAACAATCCTAATCACAAATGGTAACACTGAGGGAATTAGCATACCAGATCTCAGATTATATTAGAAAGCTATATTCATAAAAACAGCATGGTATTTGCACAAAAACAGATATGTAGATCAGTAAAACTTGAAGATACAAACATAAGTACATGCCATTTCAGTTACCTGATATTTGACATAGGGGGTCATGAACCCACAGCTGAAGAAAGACAGCATCTTCAAATGGTACTGGTAAAACTGGATCTCTAATTGTAGAAGAAAGAAACTATACCCTTACCATTCATTTGGGCAAAAGTCAAATCCAAAGACGTCAGAGTGAAACCTGAAACTCTGAAACTGTTAGAAGAAAACACAGGGAGTACCCTTTAAGATATAGGTGTAGGAGAAGACTTTCTAAATCTAGCATCAGTTGCTCAGGAGTTAAGATAATCAATAAACAAATAGGACCTCATTAAACTAATAAGCTACTGTACAGCAAAACAACTATGGAAGTGAAAAGAAAATCCACAAAGTGGGAGAAAATCTTCACCAGTGACACAGCTGACATAAGTTTAATATCCAGAATATATAAAGAACTAAAATAACAAAGGATCTAAAACAAATGACCCAATTAAAAGGTGGGTTGTGGATTTGAACAGAAAATTCTCAAAAGAAGAAATAAGGACCTTAAAATGTGTTCAGAATTCTTGCTGCTGATTTCTCTTGGAGAATACCCAAGTTTGAATACCAGCACACATGGTGGCTAACAACTGCCCTAACTCCTGATCCAGGTTATCCAACCTCCATGGGCATTGCAGGACACAGGTGCTCTTAAGCACATCCAAGCAATATACTCCTACACACAAAAAAACTCAACATCCTTAGTAATTAGGGAAATGCAACTTAAAACCAGTTTAAGATTTCACCTTACACCAGTAAGACTGGTTAAAATCAAGGGAAGGAATCTTACCAAATGCTGAAGAGGTTGCGGGGAAAAGGGAATGTTCAATCACTGCTGGTGGGATTGCAAACTCAAGCAACCACTGTGAAAGCAGTGGAGAACCCATAAATAAAAACTAAAACTGAACCTACCATATAACCTGGTTTTACAACTCTTTGATATATACCCAAAGAACTCATTCTACTACAGTGACACCTGTACATCCATGTTTCTTACTGCTCTTTTCCCAAAAGTTAAGAAATGGAAGCAACCTAATTGTCACCCAAATGATGAGTGGATAATACAAATATAATGCATTTAAACAATGAAATTCTACTGGATAGTAAAGAAATAATGTTATAAAATATTCGGAGAACTGTATGGAACAGGAAACTGTTATACTAAGTGAAGTAACACTGATTCAGGAAAACAAATGACATATGTTCCTCCTCCTTTGTGGATCCTAGCACCCAATCTTATATGTGAGTATATATCCTGTTGTAACTGCAGGAGTCAGAAAAATGGATAGGAGTGAGAGAGGTAAAGGGAAAGAAGGAGCCTGAGAGACTACTACAGTAGAATGCAGGTGTTACCAACCAGGAAATGGGTAAAATGGGGGGTATTTAAATGGAAGTGGAGAGTGGGGGTTATATAAGTAACTATGGGGGTAAAAAGGAAGAAGGAGCTCAAAGAGAGCAGGTATCTTAGAAGACAGGTATTATCAAGGCAGAAATGGGAAAAACTGGGTTATGTTAACTGGGGATGGAGGAGGAATTGTTGGACTAGGAGAAAGAGAGAAGATAGATAAACAATACCACGCTAGTATAAAACACCAGAGAGAAATGTATTAGTTTAAAAATCTACTGAAAAATTAAATATACAGTATGTGTACAATATTATATGTATATACCTGAAGGCTACATAAAAGAAACAGTGCTAGACTGTTGTTAGCCTTTGAGTTGTTGGCCAGCATAGTCCAAGAGACACCTCAAATTACACAGGCTATTGCCACAGCCATTGATTGACTCCCAGAATTTAAAAATAAGACCCTACTGCTGAATACAGGACATATTTCTGACACAGGACTTGGAGCAATGGAGCTGGAACTGACCTGAAAACCACCGTCCTGAAGACTAGCTCTCATAGTTTTGGAGAAAACTATGCAAACTGCTAAGGGAAAACATCAACTGAAGGTCCCATTTCAGCTTTAAGGCCTAATAACCACAATGACAATTGGTATAGAAAACTATAGTGTCACTTTTATCTTGGGGGTAAATTAACATCTACCCAATTGGACCTAAAGCCTACTCATTGGGAGGGAGCTCATGTATGGTACTATAAACATAGACAAGTATAAATGGCAGGAGAGGTGATAGATCTTAGAGAAAACCCCAAGTCTGTCACATCCCCAGAAAAAATGTAATTTCTTACTATGTGAGTAATATGAATCCTTGTATTTACAGACAATTATTCCAGTCACCACTCATCAAAGAAGCTGCTTTTGCAACAGATGAGGACTATTACAGAGTTCCACAACTGGTCACAGACACAGCTTGAGTGTCTGTGAAATGTCCAAATCTCTGTGACTCATCAGCATTGGAATCTCTACACCTAAGGCTCAGAGAACATAGCAGAACAAGGGGCAGAGAGTATACTAATGCATCTCCCAACACTCATCAACAAAGCTCCCTCATGAAATAGAGGACAATGAACAAAAAAAGTCACAAATGGCTAAAGCATAGAGAATAAAAGTCTTCAGTGTGTAGGCTCTGGGACAGGACTCCTATATTAAAATCCATCCAATCAAGTTTCAGGTACCATTTTGGAAAAGGAGGGTGAAAGACCTTGAGAGCTAGGGAAGGAGATGCATGACCAAACTGAAATTGATCCTTACAGGCTGCTGGGGCCTTGCTCATATGATCTTAGCAAGGGTGACAGCATATAAAAATTCATCCATGATAATGATAAAATTAATGAGGAAACATATACTGACTGAGGTAAATACCACAATTATGAAATATAGACTTGATACTAATTGGGAACAAATACACACTCTGTTGGAAATGTATTCAAAATTATAAACCCAGCATTTTAGAAAGAGAAAAATGATCCATAAAATTATATAAATTAGCAATCTCATTTTATATAGAAATAAGAAAAATGAGAAAATATAAATATATGTAAACTCAATGAAATAAAAACACTTTATCAACTCCCCTGTTATCAGAGTTCTCACACTGAATTAATGTATTCTGAATATTTTCATTTATCACAGTGAATAATATCAGGTAGTATTGTTTTATTCTTGTTTCATAAATATTTGTAGAATTTTATTATGAACTTAAATATGTAAACCTTTAATATTTATTTCAAGGATACAGATATTCTAACAGAGAAAAAATTATGTATGTAAACCTGAGAAAAGAAATTTTACAGGAGAGTTAGGTAGAGAAATAAATGAATCAGTATGAAGAGTTGCTCATGTAACCTGTAAAATACATTACCCTGGAAATTTTATTTTAAGAATTTGCAATGTATGACATAAGTAGAACAAATTTGTTTTGTTTTTTTTAAGACAAAAATAAGTAATTTTTACAGAGTATACATTCTTACTTAGTTTTTCTTTAGAAATATTGTTTGAGTTTATAAATGGAAGGCGAGTTTTTGAATGTAAGGATCATAAGAATCATTTTATTTAAAAGAAGGCAATTCAAATACTAATTAACATCATATTTATGTTAGTACTTCAGATTTTGCATTTATATTTCATAGGCTGAATTAAAATTTCATGTAAAATATAGAAAATAACAATCTTCTCTGGTTGTGTTTTCAAAATGGAAAGAATGGAAAACATTTTCAAGGATTATAAAATCTATTTATATGTATTATTCTTTACTGTATATTAATTACAATCTACTTGTATACAATGGCTCATCTATTGTACAAATGTTGGCTCAAACTATTTGCTACAATATGTAAGACTGTGACATTGGTAAAAAAGGGTATAATAAACAAAAAGTCTTAATGGCTTTTGGATTTATAACCCAGAAATAGTGTGGGCACACAGGAATTTCTGTTTCCATCTCTTTGTTTTAAAAATCCGAGTGACCTTCCAAAAATCAATTAAAAGACATACTTGGGGGATTTTATTCAGATTTGTAAAACCAAAATTTGCGTATTTTCTCTTTATTAAATGTATATATAACCCTTCCAAGTTCCAGAAAAATAACTTTATAAAATAACATGCCATTATATCAATTACCATGTATAATTAGGAATTATGTCAATTTTTGATATTTATACTTCTAAGGTTTTATAAACATGCATGCAAACACACACACACACACACACACACACACAGACACAGCTAAAAGGAAACTCTAGGAGGTAGATGTTTATCCTCTCCGCATC
>NW_008343216.1:1192799-1194788 GCF_000622305.1 Nannospalax galili | reverse complement strand
ATATATATATATATATATATCCATAGAAAACACCATGAGCATACCAAATTACAGAAGGAATAAGCTTGGTGGGCTTACATTTCCAAAGTGGCTAGAATTTATCATGTTGGAGAAGCATGGCGTTAAGCCAGAGATATGGCTTCAGAATCTGAAAACTGAGAGCTTAAATCTTCATCAGCAAACAGGAAACAGGGATAGTAAAATGGAAGTGAAGCAAGGTTACAAACACTCAAAGCCTGCCCCCAGTGACACACTTCTTCCAGCAAGGCTCTACGTCTGAAATCCAAAATATTCCATGACCTCCATAAACAGCACCACCAACTTCAAACGATGTACCAAGCATTCTTAATTTATGTATGTACATATATGTTTGAATACTACATTTCCTTTTCCAGTTTTCTAATCAACCTCATTGTCTTTTCTTTAAGGATTCTCCCATGATCTCATTGCTGAAATTAATTTGGAATTTGTTAAACCCATACAATCGTACTTTTGTTACAAGGTTTGCAACAACTGCTTATTTAATCTCTCAGTTCAGGCTTTAGAACCTCATATCTATATCTAGATAATATGAAGCTTCTAGAATGTAAGAGCAAATCATGTAATTTTTTGCAAAACCTTTAATATAACCCCAATTAACTCAAAGCATGTGCTCAATTCTCAAAGTGGTTTTGGAAAGAAAAACTATGCTCTTTTAAAATTTGTGAAATAATTTTTCATTCTATTAACTTGTTAGGGTTTGAAGTGTTATTACAGGAACTTGGAAAGTTGCAATACATAAAACAAATATTACATGAAATATTTTGGTTTTCATTTTTTATATAGTAAATCGAAATCAAATAGTGAATCCTAATGTGAATCAAAATTGTAAATAGAGTACAGATTCCAGAGTTATTTTCTTAACAGTCAGCATGCCCCAAGGGAACATCTTTGCTTAGAATTACAAACAAGGAAAGAAAATTTGAAAATAAAACAACTTTATTGTGTTCAGGAAAAAAAAAGAAAAATATACATAAGGTAAAGTTGGAGTTTAAAAAAAGTTACCCCAACATAGGAGAGGTTACAGAAGATGTGTATGGTCCAGCCATTCACAAAGCAATGGGTTTAATTAATTCCTATATAATAATATATGACCTATAATATGTTGTCATTATTGAGAGGTGGTAAAATGAGAAAGTGGAGAATTTAGAATATTTGGCCTACTTTTTCCCCTACTTTCCTTTTTCTGCCCCATAGTTAGTCATGAAGTGAACAGAATTCCTCTAGCACATGATCATGATAGTCTTCCCAAATATATGGGGTGAGACAAACATGGACCTCTTGGAATAATGAGCCCAAATAAATATCCCTTACATTTAAGTTCACAACCATGCTATTTTTACTAGTACAAGAACAAAAGAGGTTTTCCAAAACCACATTCACTATTGTGGTTTATTCTTGCTGATGAATATAGATAGAACTTGAGATTGATATTAATTTAATAGGAAAATTAATAGGTAAATCAATTTAATAGGAAATTAAGTTTTTATCAACATATCTGATATATCAACTTGTGACAAGTTGTATCTATCTTTGTCTTTCTATAATCTATTATGTTTTATCTTCTTTTATGTGTGGGTAAATGGAATGAAAAATACGCTGAGGCTTAGAAATGTGGCTCAGTTGGTAGACTGCTAGTATAGAATGCAGGAAGCCTTTGATTCCTTCCCCAGCACCACATAGAACAGCATGTCTTTCATAACTGTAATTCAGGTACTCAAGAGGTAGGGATACAGGGTCAGAAATACAAGGTCATTCTCCTCTACACTGGAAGCCAACCTAGGCTATTTGAGACACTGAAACATTCAAATTTATCAAAGACCTAACATAACAAACACAAAACTATATTTGAAGCCTTAGGTCCTGTAGGTCAGTCATTAAATAAACATGTATATACTGACATATTTAAATGGAAAAATATTTAAGTTATTAAATCATAAAATAAATTAT
>NW_008343216.1:1185190-1192640 GCF_000622305.1 Nannospalax galili | reverse complement strand
ACACACACACACACACACACACACATATATATATATATATATATATATATATATATAATACCACACTTACATGGGTATATTTACATGTAATATGACAGCCTTTTCTTGGATATTATATATATACTGTCAAGAGCTAACTCTACAAACAACAACAAACCACAAACCTCTCATTCAAGACCTCATGTGTCACAGACAGGAAGAATTTATCCCTCCTCTGGGAAAAGTATAACTTTAAAACCACATAAAATTATTATTTCTTTTCTTTATGTGTTTTGTTGTTGTTGTTGTTGATTTTGTCTTCTGTATATTTTATAGATTCTTTATTAATTTCATACATGAAATACAATGAATACAATGAACTTTGAACATAGTTTTGCAATCTCCCTTCAGTTCCTCCCAGTACCTGCCTCCATCCAAACTTCATGTTCTCTTTTCATGATGGACTGAGTCCAATCAAGTTTGACATATATGCATAGGTATAGGGAATGGGCCACCTACTGGGGTATATTTCTCTATGTAAATAGATGCAACCATTACAACAATACGTTTCTACTTAGAATAAAAATAATCTGCAAACCAGCCCTGATATCTGCTCATATGTATATCATGCTTAGGACAGGTCTTGCAGGTGTGTGTTAGGTTTGGAGGAGTAAGGTTGCTGAAGGCAGTAAGAATAGAATTAAGTATCTCCAAATGGTTGTCTCTTCTCCCCTTAAGTATATGAATGGAGTCATCTCTGGACCATATAGCCGACTAGCCCTGATCAGAGGGGCTGACCTTAAAACAGAAATTAGTAAGGAAAAGCTGACAACTATATTTCATGAAGGAGAACTCACTTAGTGGGAAGAGGAAATTAACATCAATAGAGTCTTCTAAGGAGGTGATGCTGATCATACTTTGTTAGGGCAGTTACCTTAAATTTCTGCTTGTTACTATTGTGCCTGTACCCATGATGGAACTGCTAATTCTAACCTCCATTTTTAGTGAAAATTAATGTTTTCATTTTTACTATTGCCTATCTGTTGCTGGAAGTGAGTTATTCATTGCCCTAATCTTTGAAGCTTCTTTGTCTAATCATGTAAAGTTAAGATGTATGAATCTTTTCAATCCCCCCTCCTTCATCACAGTGAGGAGCTGTGAAAATCTTGACACTAACCATGTAGCCAGAGGCTACATAGCACATTCAAGCAAAGCTTAGATGGAGAAAGGGACTGATGTAACAGTCTCAAAAAATCATTTTGCTGCTGCATTTCAAAACAGGCAGTTCTTCTGTTATGTTATTCTCATATGGGTTATTTCATTTCATTTTCCCTCCTGCAAATTACAAAAATAAAAGAGAAAAAAATTCCCATGCTGTATTAATGTGCCATTGTCTATGCTCACGGTGAATTCTTATTCCAATGTGACAACACTAAAATCTGACAAACCATAATGTGTGTCCTACTGTTAAATTATGAATAAAATATTTTCAAGTGCTTCATTTTTGGAATGTGGATGTATGTACATGTTCATTTGTATGAATGCAAAAAGTATGTAGTATATATATATGTATTTGTGAATGTGTGTGCATTACAAGACTAGAGGTTTATGCTGAATATCTGCCTCAATCAATTTTCTGCATTATTTTATGAGACAAGATCTCTTGCTGGGCCTAGAGCTCATGTTTTCGGCTAGACTGGCTGACCAACAAGCCCCAGAGAACTTCCTAGCTCTTCCTCCCTAACAGTGGAATTAGACACAAGTGCCACACATCTGCACTTTTATGTAGGTCTTAATTGTGCCTATATCAACAAAAGAACTGTTCATTCTAACCTCATTTCTAGTGTCAGCTAATGTTTTTACTCTTGTCATGGTCTGTTGCTGGAAGGAAGATATTCATTGTCCTAGTTTTTGAAAGAAGATTCTGACTTGAGTTCTTAGGATTGCAGCAAAAACATATTACTGACAGAGCCATCTTCTTGGCCCTTGAAATATTTTGGGACTGGAATTAAGATTTTATAATCTTACATATCATGGACAGAGTCACTTCTGCCCATCTGATGGGGGAAAACATTTGTGATTGCTTTAATGTTGCTATGAAAATTAAATAAGAATTGTAGCTTACAATGAAGAAGAGAAATGCATATTATTTAACTTGAAAAATTGGAACTAATCCTTTATACTTTAAGAAACAAAGAGATACTAGGGACTGGAGGTGTAGCTCAGATGGCACTGGGCTTGCCTATCAGGCAAAATAACCTGGTTTTGATCTTCAACACCACATAAAACAAGGTTAGTGTCTCAGCTTTTAAATCCAGGTCTAAGGAGGAGGCCACAAAAGTATTTGAAGTTCAAAATTATTTTCAGCTACATAGGAGCTTGTGAGCAGCATAAGATACATAAGATGCTATCAAACAGGAAGAAAGAAAGAAAGAAAGAAAGAAAGAAAGAAAGAAAGAGAGAAAGAAAGAAAGAAAGGAGAGAGAGAGAAAGAAAGAAAGAAAAAATGAAAGGAAATAAAAAGAAAGAAAGAAAGAAAGAAAGAAAGAAAGAAAGAAAGAAAGAAAGTGATTAATAGGTAAAAAAGCACATAGTCCTGGGAATAAACTTATATGTCCTCAGGCTTTGAGACCTGAATCAAGTAACAGAATATTTATCTAATGCCAACTACTTGTTTAGCTTTGTAATGTCTGATTTCATGTGTTAATATCTATATGAGACTGATTACTTGATATTACTTAGAGATAATCATTAAACACAGGGATCTATAAATGAGAAATGACCATTCTCTCCTCATTGTATTCTATCCATTGGCAAAATTTCTAGGGCTTTTTGAAATTGAAGAAAGCATATTGTTCTTCATTGAATAATTTAGATTGTAAACAAAAATGAAAAACAAAAACTTAACCTGTATTTAGATCTCATATCTTCCCTGAGTAATTGTACTAATATAAAGGAACTTGAGAGACGGGGATAGTAGGAGACAGGTGTTAAGGGGGAAGTGGGGAAAAGGGAGATGCTTATGGGAGGTACTTTAACTAGGGAAGGAGTAGGGAAGATTATACATTGGGAGCAAGAAATGAGATAAGTAATGCTTAGACAGTGTGAAATCAACAGAGGAAAATCTATGAGTTCAAAGTTCTACTATAACAAGCATGTGTGTGTGTGTGTGTGTGTGTGTGTGTGTGTGTGTGTGTGTATTCATATGTGCAACGAAAGGCTACACAACAAATTCCACAGTACCAGACAGGAGATACCTCCCTTTGAGATGTTGATCAGGGTAGTGCCATGGACTCCCAAAACAACACAATCTATTGCCATGGCCCTTGATTTCCTCCCAGAACTTGAAGGTAAGACCCTGTTGCTAAAGAGAGGATATACTTCTGACACAGGACTTGAAGCGATGTAGCTGGCACTGACCTGGAAACATCCTCCCTGCAGCCTAGCTCTCATGATATCAGATGATACTTTTCAAGCTGCCAGGGGAGAAAACAAATCAATGGTCCTACCCAGATGTAAAGCCTAATAAACAACAATGATTGGCCCATCAAAATATCATTATTGGTACAGTAGCAGCACTTTTATCCTGGGCATAATCAACAGGTGCCTAGTTGAGTTTAAGGCCTGCTCAATGGGACAGAACATATGTGAGGTCCTATAAAAATAGTCAAACACAGATGACTGGAGAAGTCATAGATCCTAGAGAAAAATCTACTTTTGTCCTACACCTACATGAACATAATTCCTTACTGTACTCTAAATATCACATATTGAATTGGCCAGTGGGAAGTGGGGGGAGGCAATAATGGGGGAGGAGATCTAAATACCGTCAAATAATTTTGTATGAAAATAACAAATTCAATAAAATAATAACCAAAAAGCAATGACAGCACACAGTGCTATTTGATGGTCTATGGGTCATTCTTGGTCACCAATTCTGAGTGAGTCCATTCTGGGCATTAGGCTTCTTATTTCTAACTTATGTTGTGTGGTAAGGCCATTAAATTCTTATATGGAAATTGCATTTAAACTTTTTATATCATACATGTATACATTTTAAGAAGTGTCTATAGTATTAGATTTCTATCTTACCTTTCAAAAGGCCTTTAGTGTTAGTTATCCCCCCTACTCCATCCTCTGCTGTGCACACCTACTCTCCACCTAACTTAACCTTGCCTCTTCCATTACTCCATTTCTCTTTTATATCACTGCATTCTGTCTCCCATCTTATGAACTCATCTCCCATGATTCCTTATTAGTTCTCTGAATTCTAATGGATTTTCCACTTGAAACACACCTGTGTAAAGACTCAAAGCTAGCATTTACTTATGAGACAGAGAGTGTAAATTTGTTTTCCTGGGTCTTGGTGACTTCACATTCCTGAGGACACTACATGCATGAATAATAGAAATAACAGTTAGAAATCAAGTTGACTTCAAGGCTTCACATCTACTGACTAGTGTTCTTGTTACTAGAACAGTAGACAGCAACCTTACTCAGCTGTGAACCCTATGAGCTAAAATAACAACAGGCCTGGCAAGATATGCCCACTGGTGAAACAGTAACACAAATATTGTCAGAGTAACCAACCACTTTTTGATAGGATTCAAGTCGTGCTTCACAAGATAGAGGGCATACCTTGCATACCATACCATAGCCATACCATATCATGGCAACAGAGATCACAGGCCCATAGGGGTGAGGCTACTACAATTATTCTGTATTGTATTATTGTATAATTGTAATTGTATTACAATTATTCTGCATAGTCATTAAATGGACTCCTAATGTCTTATTGTTATGCCCACAAATTAGTGCATCTCAACTCTTAGTAGCGCTTCTTATTGCAGCAGTTATAGATTAACATGGATGACCACAGTGGTCAAACCAGAGAGAATAAGCGACTGCAGAGTGTTCAGCCCTAAATGGAAAACCTTCACCCCAAGGCTCAGGGTTCATTGAGGACAAGAATGCACAAAGATTGTAAAAGCCACAGTGTTTAGATGAATAAGAAAACTGTGTTTTGGGGGACACCATAGAGCAGTTGCATATAAGAAACCACAGTGCTGTGACAGCATAGACAAGACCTGTGCAAGCTTAAGTCAGACAGAAATCTAGCACAGACTGATGAGGAGGGCAAGAAACAATAGCCCTAGCTGAGGATCTATGGGCGACTGATAGCCTCTGGAAAAGAGAGACGGTAAAATTTCTTAAAGGGTGTGATGCCTTGTTGGTTGACCAGACTTCAGGAGATGAAATTCACATCCATGAGCATTTGAGAAACACAAATTAGACAGGATAAACCTTTAGAAAAAGAAAATCAATTATAGAGGACATGAATTCTGGGGTGTATGGTAATAGTATGGGGATAGAAATGTAGAAGGGGTTCTGAATATGATCCAAATACACTATAGATAATTCTCAAAGAATCAAAATATTTTTAAAGCTATATCTTCAGAGGAAATTCAGAATAAAAAGAGGTGTTTCCTATCTTTAATGAATCAAAATTAAATGGCAATCTCAGTCAATAACCTAGAATAAAACTGGGAAAATGAACAGCACACCCCAATCTTATCTAAAGGAATATTGACAACTGATTGTTACTAAATGAGGAACAGCTGACCTTCCTAAAACAAAACCTCTAGATAGGCTGACTAAATTCATCAGATGGACAAGTACTGGGAAAAGGCTGGGGGTACTGACAACACAGTGGACAGTAGGAGGGATGACAGAGTATAAGGGCTCTAGTGTGGAAGGGGGGAGGCTATGGGAGGGTGCCATCTGGGAAGTGGGTATATATAGATGAATAAGATTGAGATGTTCTGTGTAATATATGCACACAAAAATTAAAAATTTTAAAAAATGAGTTATATTTGAGGAGGAAGCAGAAACATTTATGTCATGTTGATTAGTAGAGGTAATAAACATTACCACTGAAATCTACCCTATGACTTTATATCCGCACATTGGTGCCAAGGATCAGAGTGCAACTGACCATGACTAGTAATAATCAGATACATACAGATTAGAGATGCATGCATTAACATCTCAGTGTTATTAGCAAAAACAATGAGTCTTTCTAAAAGAAAAAGTATATTTTAAAATGAAATGGAGATCTTTTTAAAAGTTAAAAACTCATTCAATTTTAGGTCTTACAGGGTTTATACTGAGTTCAATATTGTATAACTGTATCAATTCAACTGTGAACATAAAATTTTTTAGCCACTTTTGCTCCAGAAATTGTTATAGTATGTTAAAATTCTAATTAAATGCTTCTTCTAATAAAAAATAAATCAATAAAAAGCAGACAGGTATGCACTTACACAGAAACATGCAAAACACCCATGTACAAAAGAAAGAAAGAAAAAAAGAAAATCAAGCATATATACACAAAAGACTTCTAGTCATCTGCAAGGAAAAGGAAATTATGACATTTTCAGGAAACTCTATAGAATTTGAAATCATGAAGTTAAGTAAGCCTGAGTGAAGGAAAAATATCACATACTCTCTCTCCTACAAATAGGGTGTTTAGGGGAAGAAATATAAGAATATTATTAATAATGTATGTAATAATAGAAAATTTAAGAATGAAGTTACTAAAACCGTAATAACAGAGTAGTGCATTACTTTATTTCCAGCACTGGGAGGCAAAAAGCATGTGGATCTTTGTCTGATTAAAGTCAGCCTTGTCTACAGAATAAGTTCCAGGCCAGTGAGGGCTACAGGGCAACTATGTCTCAAAAACAAATAGACAGACAAACAAAAATCATAGCATCATATAAACTGCCTTATCACAAAATTTAATGAAACAATTCTTGGAGATATTTCAGAACATTATCAAGATTATTATCAAACACTGTATCTTCTTAAATGACAACTATATAACCAAATCCCATCATTCTAATAAGATGTTTATTATTTATGTAATTGAAGTTACTTTGATCCATTGCATGATATACTATTTGTAATTCCTCTCAAATCCCAAATGTCACATAGATGGATTGATATCAACCACAGTGTGAATATTTACACTAAGGAAATTGGAAGGTGCTCTAAATCAGAGGTATATTAATTTCATTGATAGTTAACATTGGAGTGAAATTTCAATTGTAAAATCATCCTCAAATTGAAACCATAGGTTAGGTGTGAATATAGGAATCCAAAAACAAAAGTCACTGAAAACATTCTCTAAGGAAAAAAAATAAAGCAAGATGGAAAAAATTGAGGATAGTGATATATAGAAAAAAGAAACCTTATACAATGATGCTGGAAAAATGAATTAATTAATCCCCCAAGAAAATTGTTACTGATGCACTTAAAGGACAAGCAAAAAATAAATATAAAAGTAACTACCATATGATTTTTCTATAAAGCTTACGGATCTATAGCAGAAATACACTAAGATAGCATATGATATAGATACCTGCATATCCATGTTTATTACTTTGAAATACATTTAAGTTCATATTTG
>NW_008343216.1:1122487-1183597 GCF_000622305.1 Nannospalax galili | reverse complement strand
TATATATATATATGTGTGTGTGTGTGTGTGTGTGTGTGTGTGTGCATGTGTGATCAAATAAAAAACATGAAATTTTATATATATATAGTGATGTGGAAATATGGAGATGAAACAGGTGACATGCTAGGAATTTCTTTAAGTTTATTATTAAATTTGTAACAAAATCAGCTGGGAAAATGAATATGTAAGCACCCATCTAATGTAGCTTACTTTAATACAAACTTCCCTCTCACTTTCCTTAGCAAACATTTTCTATTTGAAATTATTTTCATTACTTGTATTTAACTCACACATAAAGCGTTTTTCATGTGTTGAAATATTTTGCTGCATCACAAAATTATAGACATACATATGTCTAGTCCTACTTTCACTTCTGTTTATGAAATTAAGAATGCTATTTTATTCATTACAGATAACTGTGTAATATGTTTTAAATTAAAAAACAAAGTAACATTACTATTTAAAAGTTTGTTTCCTTATAACAAGAATCTCTGTTTTCTCTCCATGTGTGGATTTAGTGACTATACAACAAGACTGTTTTAAACTTACATGCTTTAAGTATACGTCAAGAAGGGGTATAGCTGAGTCATAGGGTAGGTCTACTTTCAGAATTGGGGGAATTCTTACATTGATTTCCATAGTGGCTAAATCTTTTCAATCCCAAGAGCAGTGAACCCAGTTTCCTCTTTTCTTGCACAAAACCAAAATTTGTTTTCAGATATTTTTAATTTTTTAACGCTAAAATAATTTATTCTTTTAAAAATTGTATTGATTTGAGAATTTCATACAAAGCATTTTGATAATATTCAGACCCCCCCTCCACCCTCTCTTCCCCCACCTTGCTATAAGCACACCCAACTTCATGTTCTCTTACATTATGTGTCTTTTTTTTTTCTTTCTTTCTTTTTTGGTCTTTTTGAGACAGGGTCTCCTTGTAGCTCCAGCTGTCCTGGAACTCACTATGTAGACCAGGCTGGCCTTGAACTCACAGAAATCGGCCTGCCTCTGCCTACCAAGTGCTGGGATTAAAAGCGTGCACTACCATGCCTGGATGTCTTTGTTTCATTTTTAAAAGGTGTATCAAGTGTAATACATATTTCCCAAGTATTCTTGGGTGTTTGTCTACACCTTGGGCCTGGTGAGCCTACAGGATATCATACCAACAGGGAAACTTACACTCCTCCTAGCATCCAAAAACATACTAATAGATCTTCAGGTATGACTGGTACTTCCTTCCTATATTCTCAGTTTTTGTTGTACCCACTATTACATGGTTTTGTACAAATCTTATGCATGCTGTCATAAGTACTGTGATTCAAATGTGCAACTCCCCTGTGGTATCCAAACAACACTGATTTCTTGTATTCATCTACTGTACCTGACTCTTACATTATTTCTTTCCTGTCTGCTGCAATGATCCCTGAGCCTCAGGAGGAGAGAGTGATAACAAGTGTCCCATTTAGAGCTGAGTGCCCCTCATCTCTTATTCTCTGCATATTGTCCATTTGTGTTTCTCTTTGTTAATCAACATCTGTTGCAAGAAGAACTTTGCAACTCTGGTGACAGTTGAGAGATGCACTAAACTATGAGTAAGATAGTATCAGTTGGAGTCAGTGAATACTATGTCTATTTAGCAGAATCATAGTAATAGGTTCTCCTATCGTCTGTGATTAGTCATAGATTCTTGGCCTTGATAACAGTGTCATGTGTAGAATCCATCTTGTGAAGTAGGGCTTAATTCCAGTTAGAAGGAGGTTTTTTTGTCCTATAATATTTGATCCACTGTTGCACCATTCGGCATATTTTGTCAAGCCAATTGTTATTGGAGTTTTCAGGGTACACAGCTGGGTAAGCTTGATGATTACGTTTCTCTGCAAGTAGCATGCATAGCAACTCCCAGTACTAAGAAATCTAGGCAGATATAGCATTAAGGACAGTGCCAGCTTGACTTCTCCTTGTTTGTTCTGGTAAACAGGTATATAGTGTCTTCAGTGATAGAGTCTTCCTGTCAAGTTTTAGTGGGTAACGAGCCATTGAAATAATCAGTACTGTTTGAAGATCCATAGGTGCTGTCTGATCAATAATTCCCCAAAAGGGGGTGCATTCCTGACACTCGGCTTTTTATTTGCTAGCTTAAAATGTTTATTAAGGCCAATGAACCCCTGCTATATGGAGCAGTTACATCTAAAGATTTTTGTATTGTCACCTGTGTTCTTGATGTTAACCACTCTGACTTTGGTAAGATGACATCTTAAAGTAATTTTAAATTCCATTTCCCTAATTGCTAGGGATTTTGAACATATTAAGAGATATAGCCATTTTATTTCTTTTTTGAGAACTCTCTGTTCAGATCAGTAGCCTATTTTTATTGTCTGATGATTTGTCTCCTTGTTTGAGACAGGGTCTTCCTGTAGATGCAACTGGCCTGAATCTCACTAGGTAGATCAGACTGGTGTCTAGCTCAAGAGATTCCCCTGCCTCTGTCTCTTGAGTGCTGGGATTAATGATATGTGCAACCATGCCTTGTACTGTAGCCTATATTTTAACCGGGTCATTTATTTTTCTGACTTTGAGAAAAGGGGTTGGGTGGGTCATAAATACAGGCATATTTTATCATTAGAAAAAATTTCTTGTGCTTTTCAAAGTATTTGCACTATTAAAGATCCATCTTCAAATTTATATTTAATATTTCATTTCTTATGCACAGAGTAATATGAAATTTGGATTTCAATATTAGTAAAAATATATTAATGTTTTGAGTTTTCAAATATTAGATGTTATCACAGTTAAATTATGTATGGATTACTGTAATTTTCTCTACTGTAATTTTTATTTGACATACTTCTTAAAATTTCTAGGGTTTTTTTAAACCTAAAATTTTTTTTATGTTTTAATTATTTATGACATAGATATATTTAAATATTTTTCTCCACAGATAGATTGTAATTCTGCATTATTAAATTAAATACAAATTTTAAAATTTTTCATTCAATTAAATACATTTTCACCTTATTTCTTATTTCAGAACTTTTTGCCACTCTCAAAGTGTAGTATGTTGATGGATCCTAATGAGAGCCTTCACACACACACACACATACACACACAAACACACACACATACACGCATATGAATGTATAGCAAATAGAGTGGGGAGCAGCAAGGGTGGTGCACATATTGGAGGGGGTCTGAATGTGATAAAAACATATTGTAGCATGTGCTTGTCACTCTAAGAGTTATCTCTTCTATCTGGAAGCTTCTCTTGGAGGGGGTCTGAATGTGATAAAAACATATTGTAGCATGTGCTTGTCACTCTTCTATCTGGAAGCTTCTCTCGAAACAATGGCAACTACTGCAGAGTTGCACATCTGGTCAGGCACAGAGAACATACAACTGGGAGATGCCCAGTACTAGGTGACACATCTGGAGTCAAATCTCTACAACTGAGGCTCAGGGAACATAGTGCAATAAGGGATATAGAGAGAGTTAATGAAGTCTTTAACTCTCACCAGTGAGGCTTCCTTTTACATCAGTGTGTGATGTACTCAGAAGGCCACACCTGGCCAAGTTTTGGAGAATAAAAGACTGTAGAGTGTAGGTTGGGGTGCCTATATGGAACCTCAGCGACTCATGACTCAGGGACCATTGAGGAAGAGGAGGAAGCAAGATTGTAAGAGCCAGGACTAGTTCACAACCACAGGGAGGTGGAGGCTTCCAGGCCACTGGAGGCTTACTCATGTGAGCTTGTGGCAGTGGTGGCATCAAGCGTGTGACCCATGTCAGCTCAATTAAACAAGGGCCCAAAGGGGAGGTGAGAAATAGGTGGCAGGCCAGCACTAGATTGAGAAATATTTGAGACTGATTGCTGCTGCGTGAGGGAGAGTATGGCTTACATATGACAACTGGATGGGCAAACTAGACTCCAGGGCATGCATTTACACTGAAAGACATTTGGGTACAAACACCTTAATGAATAGGACTCAGAATGTATGGCAGAGTGCATAGGGTTCAGTGGTGGGAGTAGGGTAGAGGGAAGCATTGATGAGGGAAGGGTCTGGATTTGAGTGGGAAATTATGAAATTTAAAAAGCTCAATAAAATATATTGCAGAAAATCTTCAAGATTTTAGTCAAAAAGGGAGAAGGGGAATCATAAGACACCTTTCCCTGTCAAATATATCTTGGTAGTCTGTAATCAATGCACATTGGACTTGGATATAATCACTAGATTCAACACACTGTTTTCATTGATTTTCAAGATAGACAAATTTACAAAGATGAAACTTTTTCTTTTCCTTCCTAGTGGTTAATTTTCTCCCCTACCGAACAAAATTATTTGTTATCCAGCACAGTCTTTATTTATCACTCTCCATGCTCCACATCTGGCCTCCAATTCAGTAAGAGCTCAGATCAATTAACAGTTGCTTCTTAGTGTGTCCGCTCATTTACTGTTTTTACCAAACAGGATTTTATAAATTTCAAAAATAATGTGGATTCATTTTTAAGCTGGAAACTATATTAATAACTTCCTTGTAGCATAATGCCCTTTATAAGGGTTGGGATGAAAAATGGGAAGAATTTCTCTTTTGATTTATAATATATGCAGATGTGCATGTGACTGTTAATCCTTTCTATTATACTAGATTTTATTAAATATTTTGTAATATTGTGTCTCAAAATATCAACATAAATTTCATTTATTATCTATCTAATGACATTACATCTATTTGAGAATTGGTTTCTTTCAAAGAATTTGTCTGCTTAAGTTTTATTATTACGTACAATGTATTATTCATTGTATTTTCATAATGATTTTATTTCTGTAAGTTAAGAAGTATGTTGTCTTCTTTTTCTAATTGGAAGTTTGTGTCTCATCTGTCTTCGTTTTGGAATTACTCTATTAATCTATTAGTTTGTCATTTTTTGTCTTTTAAAAGCCAAATTTAGTTTTTTTGAAACCACTGCAAAATGTTAGTTTTTATTAATCCTCTAAACCAACACACAGTTTCTTGCATTTATTCATGTCCTTCATTCAGGTTTTTTAACTTTGTTCTATTTTGCCTAATCTTTGTTGGCATAGGTATGTTACAAGATTATCAAGGCTTGATATATAAAAAAATCTATCATAATAGCAATCTTGATATCCAAGGTTTAAATTATACCTGTAATTCCTATTTACGTCAAGTGAAGGATTTTTTTAAGCTGTAAGAGTTGCAATAATTGTAAATATACAAATAAACAACGAACCATTTTCCTTTTTAAATTTTTATATTCAATTTTTATTAGATTAATGGAGATGATCATTTATTTATATATCAATTTTCCTTATGAACATATCTTAGTGAAGCACTCAATGGAATACCTGTGCAATTCTTTTAAACAAATTTTTATTTTGTTTTATTAATATTTTATCTATTATTTTAATTTTATGTGTATGAGTGTCATTGTCTGCATATACGCAAGTGCACTCGTGTCATACAATGCCTGCAGAGCATATAAGAGACTGTCACAGCCCCTGGAACTGGAATTACAGACAGTTGTTAGCTGCCATGTGGGTGCTGGGATATGAATCCTGGTCTTCTGCAAGAACAGTTAGTGTTCTTATCTGCTAATCCATCTCTCCAGCCCCACAAATTTTTGTTTTTATAAAGGAACTAACATAGCTGGGTAGATGTCTCATCTAGTAAGAGCCTTTACTCAACAAGTACGAGGTCATGAATTCAGATCCCCAGAAACCATGATCATGTGTAGCTGTAACCCCATTGATGTGAGAGTAGAGAGAAGAATTATTTCTGAGACTTGTTTGCTGTGAGCCTAGCTCCAGTTTCAATGGGAAACAATTTTTCAAGAGAATAATGTGGAGAATAATAAAACGGGAAACCAGATCTCCTCCTGTAGCCTCTGAGCTCTCTAAGGCACATAGATCAGTACACACATGTGCACAACACACACACACACACACACACACACAAAGTAGTTGATTAAAACTTATTAATGCCCAACAGATATAATCTTGACAAATCAAGATCTATGCATTTATGATAAGTGGAACAGATTTCATACACTCATACACACATGAGTACACAGAAGAATATGTTTATGGCCTTATGTATAGGACATGGTTGTTGCATGATCTTTAAATACAAGGCAAAAGAATTAAACTGCCTCACAGATTTATTTAATATCCAAAATTGAATATATAGTTGTATTATATGCTAGATAGAATAGATTAGAATAGAATAGAATAAATAGAATAGAATAACATAATAGATGACAGATAGATGATAGATAGCTAATGTGTATGTATGTAAATATATATATATGCAATTAAATCCTTACTGATGATTTAATATTTTACAGAAGATAAACCAAGACTATTCTACAATATATTTCTTCTATAGCCCAGAATGTCATTGATGTTGAGCCCAGACAATTCTTCTAAAGGAAGAGAGCAAAGTAATATGACTGTCTTGTTCCCTTCTGTGCCTTTGTCTTTCATTCATCATTTATTGAACTGGGAAGGTTACAGGCTAAATGCATTGCTAATATTCATGAGCATTATTAGCATTAGGGTGGAATAAGTCACATTAGCTCAACATTATACATGTCAGCACTGACAGAGTGCTAATTGGTCATTCAAAGTGTAGGCAGAATCCATTAACAAAACTTACTCTGTGTTATCATCTCTGCCATCACTGACATCAAGAATGAGAGGAAATGACATTAAGACAAGAGAAGAAATACTTGTGCTTTCTGAATTATTAATGGAGACATTTGATGATGGATTTTATTTGAGAAAGAGAACAATGCATGTATGGTAGATTTGGGTAACTCAATCTTATGGAATTTATATGCATGTACACTTACACATGAATATAAAGGGATATGTCAGTCTGTACATAAGGTCATAAGTTATAATTATTATGCAATTTATTAATGACAAGACTGAAATTCAAGGGAAGAAAGTGAGTGACAAACACAATAAGAGGTGCAGTTGCATATGGATTATAGTGAAAGCTACAGAAATTATCTAGGAAAAGCCTATAAAAAGAAGGAATACCCAAGAGCATTTCATAATTTCCAAAAAGAATCCAGCACCCAGTGAAAGATACTAAGTAGAGGCCTCTAGTAAAGTCACAGAAGCTAGAATCAAAGAGTGTTTCCAAAACAGAAAAGAACAGCAAGAACAACAACAACAACAACAGCAAAAAGTTACTTAATCGAATTCAGCCAGAGAAACAAGATTAAGCATAGATTTTTGAAACACTGAATTTGGGAAATATTGAAAGGTTCTGTTTCATTATAACACTGTCTTTATGTGCCAGATTCTTATAGGAAGGAGATTTACTGAGTGTCATGATAACAGACAACCTTTTCTAAAATCAAAGAGAACACAGTGCAGTGTCTATAGTTTTTAATAATTCATTGTGTATTTTTAAATAATAATAAAAGATGAATTTGAAGTTTCTCAACACAAATGATAACTACATATAAACAGAAGTGTGAATTGCCTTTGTTTGATTATTATATAAATTTTTCAACTTATAGAATATATTCCATAAATAGTCATAGTTATATTATCAATTACAAAGATGTATACAGTATAAAGAGAAATCACTATACATATTTTATTAAAAGAGTGAAAAATAATGAAACAGATGGTGGGAACTAGAAGATAATTTAATTTTTTTTTCAAGATCATAAATATTAGCACATTTCTTTGCAAATATGTTGAAAACATGAAGAGGAGGAATTGACATAAATAAATCAAAAGCTTTTATGTAATCGTTTAAATATTATGAACATGCTAACACAGAGAGCACAATTGATTATTACTGACTGCACTTAGTTATGTGACCTAGATTAAAATTGTCAGTGGTACGTTTTTGTCCAATTTCCTACCACTGCATCCACTGAATCAGAGGGATCACAGGTTCTAGGCCAACCTAGGAAACATGTTAATATCCTTCATCAGTAATGGTGATGGTGATGATGATGATGATGATGATGACTACAAGGATGATGATGTTGCATTCATGCAACAGCATGGACTTTTATTAATAATATTATGTTATCTGCAAAAAATAAACCAATTGACCATACTCTATAGACCATGTTATACATGCTATGGGAGCGAATCAAATTGGATGGGATACAGTGGTGGGAAGTATGGAGAGGGCAATGAATCCAAATGCCATTAAACTATATTGAATAAGAATCACAACATTTCAATAAAATAATGCAACAACCACAAAAGTATCCAAATGTATGGTTCCAGTGACACACAATACTGGAGTATGATGATATCTAGTCTCTGGTCATAGAAATCATATATTTCATTTGGAAAGGTGAAGGGAGAAAAACTGGTTGGGAGCAAAAAAAAATCACATAATTTTATTTTATTTGTTTCTTACAATACATATTTTCTGTATTTTGATGACATTTCATATATCTTAATTATATTTAAATTACCTCCCTATCTGCACCCCCATAATCCCCCAACAGATTTCATGCTTAAAATGATAAATATTCTACTTTTGAAATTTGACATTATTCCTCCACTTTTTGTAGTAAACTTATTAATGACACACTTGTCTCAAAATTTTTTACTATATGAATCATACATTAATGACTTTGTTGCTAGGAATTAGAAGTATTTAGCACTAATTTTATCAAAATTATTTGCTGAAATAATGTGAAAAGCAGAAAGCAGTCCCAATGAAATGGATTAAACAGCTAACATGATTTTCAGCTGGCTAGTTCCATATGCTGGTGTGGTTTCTACTTTGCTGCTTATAATAAAGCATGGCAGAGGAGAAGTGATATGCAGGACTGTTAAAGGAAAGAGTGGTTGCTATTTTTAAAGTTTCCAGATTTACAGGAGTACAAGAGATATTAAGAGGAAAAAAATGTTTGTAATTAAAGATTAAGTCAGGGTCACTCAGAAAATTTTGAATTACGATTAAAGAGAAACTTGATAAATGACCTAAGATAGTACCTCAAATCACCAAATAATATATGACAAATGTATCAATATTCCTCCAAATTTGCAGTAAACTTAATTTCAGTGTGGCATGGGTAAGATGTGTTTATTTGCTTGTTATTATCTTTGATCAACCATTACTAACCTCTCAATATTTTACTTTAATCCACACCAGAATTGATTTAAGTAAAAAAAATAGTCCTCAGAGTTATATACAGAGGGGAATGAGTACTTTGTGTAGCAGTTAACAAAAGAGAATTTTCTTAATTCAGCACAGTTAAGAAAAAAAATGTAGCCACATTCCCATGATTTTCTCTTTTAACAACTAACTATATTTCCTTTTTAAAAATATTTTTATTTATTGTTTTATGTGTATGAGTGTATTGCCTGGACGTGTGTAAATGCACTTGTGTTATGATGCTGATGGAGGTTAGAAATTGGAGTCGGACTATCAGGAACTGTAGTTATAGATGGTTTTTGGCCACCGTGGGGGTCCTGGGAATCAAAACCGGGTCCTTTGCAAGAGTTGTTAGTGTTCTTATCCGCGGTGTGACCTCTCCACCTCCAACTACTAGATATAGTTCCTTATAAATGAAAACTAGAATGTGTTTGGCAATATTCATTATTATTTGGGGGGCTATTTCCTTTTATTTTTCTTTTAATTTTTAATTTTTTATTGAGCTCTTGTAATTTCATTCAACAGTTTTTAATCAAAATTAGATTTCCTCCCCAATTGATAAAGAATAATTTTAAGAGATTAGTCTATTTAGTTTGCACTACAAAATCCCATTCCCTGGATGACAGATGTTTAATTTCCTTAATTCTGAAGACTCTAAGTCTAAGATAAAGAAATGTGTTTGGTACCTGGTGAAGGCTCACTTCATAAATTAAATATGGGGCCTTCTCACTTTATCTAAAAATGATATGTGAGTAATCATTCCATCTCCCTTTCTCCCTCTCTCTCTCTCTCTCTCTCTTTTCTCTCCCTCACTTTTATTTGGCATTCTGAAATCAGAAACTACTAACTACTATGAATGAAATGGTATCTCTTCAAAAATTCTTATTTGGCTATCATAATTTCTGTTCTGAATATTTGTATTTGGAGTTAAAAATTTTAGGATTTAAATGGGTTTAGATGCCATGGATTGGGGTTCTTGCATTGCAGTCATTACTTTTCTGATTATAAATTATTTTTGCAAAAGTAATAATACATATTCTGGTTTATAAAGTGGTTGAGAAAATTTAACATTAATCACTTTAAAGTTTTAAAACAGCTGTTAGCAAACATGGTGTAAAATAAATGTGCCTTCATAATATTAAAGATACTGAAGGCATAAAAGGTGTATTTTATCATTGTCATCAGCAAGGAAAGGATTAATTGCTGCCATGTTCTTTCTACACTAACTTTTAGAGTACAAATTACATTTTTCTAACCTCAGGACCTTAATCAAAAACAATGAAATATGAGCTGCTATTAATCTGCAGCTACCAAAGTGACCCTCTTACAGAGAAAAAAGACTACAAGGTGAGCAATGTGAATTTCTGCAGAGTAGGGAGCATTCTTATTAGAGACTACACCTCGGAAGGGCAAAAATGCAAGGACAATGTGCAAATTGAGACAGTAATCTAAGAATAGGGCCATTGAAGGCAAATGTGTTTTGCTGCTTTAAGGGTGAGTTATAAAGAATATATTAAGAAAACACACAGAATTGTACAATTAAAACTATTTTTTTCAAATCACTTTTACTTAAAAGTTAGTGAAAATACAGTCATTTTGGGAATGGTAAACTCATTTTATTGTTTGCACAGCATATATTCTTCACCATTCATGAATCCCTTCTCTTACCAAAGTTTCTTTATTATATGTAATTTTTACTCTTGATTTTTCAGGTTCTGTAACTCTTCATGAAGGCCTATAAAGTTCAAACTTTTTGTATTCACTAACTGGCATCCTAAATACATATTTTTATCTGTGTACTTGGTGTGTGACATTATAATCAAGCTTGATGTTGGGAAGGATGGTGTGATAGTGGACTTTCTCACTGATGTGATATAATACCTGACAGAAGCAACTGTAATGGAAGATTTATTTTGGTACAAAGTTTAAGAAAGAACACAACCCATCAAGACAAGAAAGCACGTTGGGAGGTCCATGAAGCTGCTGATCACACTATATTCACAGTCAGAAAGTATAGTGATTAATGCCAGTGCCCAACCGGCATCCTTGATTTTACCATTTTATTCAGTCCTAATAATATAGAAGCGTGCCAAACATACTCTGGATATGTTATCATGTCAGCTAAACCTCTCTGAAAATGCTCTGACAGATGCATCCAAGGATATATCTCCAAGGTTATTTTTTATTAAATTTTTGTGTATTTCATACAGAAAATCATCTTTATACTCCCTTCCCCTTTGGAATCCTTCCTTAGGACCCCCCTACTGGATTTTATAATATATTCTGTTATTTATGTTAAGACCTATATTGTAAAGTTAGTGTCTCCAGATATCTCTCAGTACAAGTTCGTCCACTGGGATCTAGTCAGCCCATCTAGAGTCCCTCCTTTTAAGATCTGTTCTTCCTCATCCAGCAGTAATCACCTGCCAATAATTCCTCAAACATGGTTGGGACTTGCTGCTCATTTCCACATATCTGTACTGGGTTTTTGTCTGTTTAAGATTGCATGGGTCTTGTACATGCTGACACCATTGCTGTAAGTTTGTATGAGAAGGGTCCCCAGTACCAGTAGGACTATTTCCTACTGGCATGCATCACCTCCATGGCTCTTAACAAATTTTCTTCTGCAATGGTCTCTGAGCCACCACTGAGTGGATTTTAATATAGGAATTCTGTCTAACGACTCACACCCCTCAGATTCTTATTTTCTGTGTTTTGACTGTTTGTGATCTTTTGCATTCCTGGCCCTCTGTTTCATAAGGGAGCTTCATTGATGAGAGTTGAAAGATACATTATTGCAGATCCTTTTTTCAATCTTCCATGAACCTTAGGTATAGAGGTAGCATCATAAATGAGCCACTTATACTCAGGTAATCTCTGTGTGTTACCAATTGTGGAACTCTAATTATCTCTGTCTCTTGAAGAAGAAGCTTCTTTGGTGGGTGGTGACTGTGATACTTGTCTATAAATTTAAGGAGCCTTATTTTGCACATAGTAAGAAATTACATTTGTCTAGGGATGTGACACAATTTGGAGCTTTCTCCAAGATCTATGACCTCTCCAGCTATGTGTATCTGGCTAGGTTTACAGTAGCACACATGAGTTTCCTCCAATTGAGTGGGCTTTAAGTTAAACCAGATAGGTGTTGATTACCACCAACATAAAAGTCCCACAACTGCACCAATGTTCTTTGCTGTGCTGGTCATTGCTTTAACGCCTTGAAGTTGGGGTTGAACCATTGATTGATATTCTCCGTTAGTAGCTTGTGTAGTATTCTGCAAAGCTGTGAGAGCTAGTCTTCATGCGACACGGCT
The DNA here is from genome assembly GCF_000622305.1 of Nannospalax galili. Lineage (NCBI taxonomy): Eukaryota > Metazoa > Chordata > Mammalia > Rodentia > Spalacidae > Nannospalax > Nannospalax galili. The sequence goes on along the minus strand of NW_008343216.1, from coordinate 1,171,127 downwards.
TCCAGGTCAGTTCCAGCTACGTTGCTCCAAATCCTGTGTCTGAAGTATGTTCTGTCTTTAGGAACAGGGCCTTACCGTCATGCTCTGGAGCCAATCAAAGACTTTGGCAATAGCCTGTTTAATTTTGTTAGCCTCTTTGACTGCCCTGCCAATAACTCAAAGGAGGTTTTCTCTGTTTGTATAGCCGAAGACTACATAACAAGAAAATGTGCCAGACATGAGAAACCCTCCTATGTTATTTGAAACACAGCCACAATAACAATGAAGACAAAATCATCTGTTAAGGGGCTGGTGCAGGTATCGGAGGGAGTCTAAATAATATTAAGATGTATGGAATGTACTAAAATTCAACTAAAATATACATTGAAAATAAATCCATTTAGTACATCTTTAATAATCACCAAAGTCTTAATAGGTTTAATAATATTCCAAAGCTCAGAATTCAACTTCTATTCTACTTAACAGTGATATCACATAAAATTTAAAAAAAATAAGTTGCATAATTCTAAAGTGCAAAGGCATGGATAGTAAAGACTCTAATTCTGAAGAATAGATGATAATATTGAATGAAAAAGCTAGTCAAAGGAAATGCTCCACACAGGAGGGAGGAGACCCCAGACAGAACATGATGCCCCAAAGTACATTCACCTGTGTACCTATCACCCTCACTTGTATCCAAGTTGGCTTACTTCCTGGTCTTGTCCAAATTGACCAAATTGTTGGGCTTTTTTCACACTTGTGGTCTCTCTCTCTCACAGAAATTTCAAATTTCCTGCTCTTTCTCTTCCCAATCAAGTTCCCGCTTTCATATAAGTGAAGCAACCAACCATACACATTCCACCCTGTTCAAATCAAAGGGGAAAGGGGAGCCCAGTCCTGTTGAACCACCTACTCTATAGGATAAAAAGCCCATATTCTTCAGGGACTTAGTGCCCCAGCTTTGGATCCCCTCCCCACGTCTCTTTGTTTCGTGGAATTTTCTTTATGTTTCAATAAACCTTGGCTGTATGTAAATTTCTCATATAATATCTCTTTGCCAAGTGAAGTAAATGACCCAAGAAAAGACCCTAGGCAGTATCAATTCCAAAACAGAGAGATGAAGCTACAGAAACGAAAGAGGGACCACAGAAAGACAGAAAATCCATTAAAGCAAACACAATTCATGCAACTCTCTCTCTAACTTCTGAGGCTTGTGATAGCATCATCAATGTTCAAGTGGGTATGGGTAACCCCACCTTTCCAACCTGTGCCTTTGGGCTATGCAACTTTTTCCTTGGTTGTCTCCACTTAGTACCCACAGTTTTCAAAGATGAATGTTCTACATTTCTGGGATTTTCAGTCTCCTGAGATCACTACCGCAGCTTAGCTTTCACCTTCATGTCTACGTACACAAATACTTGCAAAACCAGCACTATGTGGCTACCAAGTACTTATGCTAGCTGACTAGCCCATTTAGGCACAGCTGCACTGGCCTCAGAGTGTCCTTTCCATTGAAGTGAGGAAAGATTGCCATTGACAGTCATTATGGATTAGGGTGCCTTGTGCTGGTTAGTTTGGGTCAAGTTGATACAAATTGAAGTTCCCTTTAAAGAAGGAACCTCAGTGAGGAATTATCTCCATTAGAATGGCCTGGGAGCTTATTTATGAGATACTTTTTTAATTGCTAATTGATGTAGCAGGACCCAACCCACTGGTGGCAGTACCATCCCTGGGCAGGTAGGCCAGGGCTGTACAATAAAGTAGCTGACTAAGCCAGGAAAACCAAGACAGGAAGCAACATTTCTCCATGGCCTCTGCTTCAGGTCCTACTTCTAAGTTACTATGTAAATTCTTGCCCTGGCTTCCCTTGATGATATATAGTAATTTCAAGGATTAAATTAACCTCCCCTCCCTAAATTGGTTTTACTCAGTATTTTATTACAGCAACAGAGAACAAACAGTGACACTCTGGTGATATTATCAGTTTACACAGTCTTTTTAAGTAAGTTTGCATTTTTCAAGTTGAAGACTTTTATATGTTGAATTTTACCCTCAGGGCCCCTTTTCTATTTCCCCAGTATGAACTGTATGGGTTTTCCTTAATGGCTTAAACATTTTAAAAATTGCAGTCACGTTGTTGGAAATGTTATGATGTTATGTCTATCCTGAACAAAACTTCATGTTCATGTACCTTTCCTAACTAAAATGTAAATATTTCACATCTTTGAATTGTCATTACATATCTCAATAAACTAAGAAGATAATAACTATGCCTTAATATTATGCTGTCTTGAAATTTCTTTCTCTGGAAGTTCAATTCATTAGCTTTGAATTCAGCCTTGCTAAGTTTCAGGACATAGGCAGAATGCAGGCAAATTATTTACTAGAATATAATCCAAATGGAGTTTAACCCTATTTCAAATGGAGAATTTATTTAATTTATGTTATGCGGGCATGTACTGTACCCATGTTGTGCCAGAACAGGGCATTATATTCCCTTGGAACTCGAGTTATGGTTGATTGTTAGACACCATGTAGGTGGTAGGATTTAAACCCAGCTCTTCTTCAAGACAACTAGTGCTCTTAACTGCTGGGCCATCTCACCAGTCATCAGATAGAGTCTTTGTTCCCTCTTTAAACATGTAAGTACAGTCTCCAATCTTCACATTTCTATCGTCATTTTGCCTTTTTCATTCCTAGGAGAATGGCACATTATGTGGTGCTTAGAGCATTTTAAGCCTTCTTTAACTTGTAACTCCAAACTGTTCCATATTCCTCTCATAAACCATTTTCAAGTTCACATGACATACAAAGGAAATTTATCTTTCTGTTGGTGTGAATAAGACACCAAAATCAACTTGGGGACAAAAGTTTTATTTTATCTTACAACAACCAGGACATAACACTCCACCAAGGGCAGCCAAGGCTGGAACTGAATTCATGAACCTTGAAGCAGGAACTGAAGCAGAGAATGTGGAGGATCACTGCTTACTGACTTCATCCTCCTGACTTGCTCAGATACCTTTCTCTCATACTCCAGACCCACAGGTCCTTTGGATGATGTTTCTCTCTGGACTCTTCCACTTCATCGAGCAGTCAAGAAAACATCCCACAGACATGCCACAGACCAATTTAATGGAGTAAATTTCTCTAATGAGAGTCCCTCTCTTAGGTATAAAGTTGACAACTGAAACTAACCAATAGCACATTTCTGATACCAGTTTCTCTATTAGTTATTTTATTCTTGTTTTGCGACAATACACAATAGAAACAAATTAATGGAAGAATTTTACCCACAGTTATAGAGGAGCTAAGAGAGGGGTAGATCATAGGGAACAGGTATTATCAAGGGTGAAATGAGAAAAGAGAAGGTACTTTAACTGGGGAGGGAGGAGAGAGAGTTAGACAGGGAGAAAGAAGAGATAAATAATAGTTGGTGTGAAAAATCAGAGGGAAATGTATTAGTTTAAAGGCCTACTGAAAAATTACACATACAATATCTCCACAGGTGCCCAGGTATATAGCTGTAAGCTACATAACAAGAAACAGTGCCAGACAGGAGAAACATGTCTTGGTAAAGCTGTTGATCAAGGCAATACAGTAGTCTTCCAAAATTACATAGGTATTGCCACAGCCCTTAATTGCCTCCCAGAAATTGAAGGTAGTACCCTATTAGTGAAGACAGGGCATACCTTGGCCTCAGGACTTAGAGCAATGAAGCAGGAGCTGAACTGGAAGCCACCTCCCTGAAGAGTCCTCTCACAGTTTTGCAAACTAAGGTACAACACCAATGGTCCAACCCCACCCTTAAAACCTAGTAATCACAACGACAGGCATAGAAAATTATATTGGTGTAGTAGTGGCACTTTTATCTTGGGGTTAATCAACAGTTACCTAATTGAACTTAAAGTTGACTCAATGGAAGGGAACTCATGTGTGATACTATAAAAACAGACAAATAAACATGACTGGAGAGGTCATAGATCTTAGAGAATACCCTAAGGTATTCCCATCCCTAGACAAATATAATTTTTTTAAAATATTTTATTTATTATTTTTATTTTATGTCTATGAGTGTATTGCCTGCATGGGTATACATCTACCCATGTCATCTAATGCTTGCAGGCTTCAGAAGAGGGTGTCAGATCACCTGGAACTGGAGTTATAGATGGTTGTTAGCTGTCATGTGCATACTCTGGAATCGGACCCGGGTATTCTCAAAGAGCATTCAGTGCTCTTAACTGCTGAGCTATCTCTCTAGACCCTGACAAATGCAATTTCTTACTCAATGCTAAATATGGATCCTTACACTCAGAGACTTATGCCAGTCACCACTCATCAAAGAAATTTCCTTTGCAACTGACGGAGGTGATTTCACAGAGTTCCACAACTGGTCATATACAGACATTAAGTGTCTGTGACACATCTACAATGGAACATTTATACCTAAGACTCATGAAATATAATGGAACAAGGGATAGAGATAATGCTAATATATTTTTTAACTCTCATCAACGAAGCTCCCTCATACAACAGAGAACAAATGGCCCAATCATAGAAAACAAGAATCTGCAGAGTGTTGATCCTTGGACGGGACTCTTATTTTAAACCACCCACCCAGGGCTCAGAGATGGGGCAGAAAGATTCTAAGAGCTAGGGGAGGAGGTATTTGACCATAAGGAAATATAGTCTTAAAGACTCTTGGGACCTTGCTTATATGAACCTAAAGGTATGATATCAGCATACAAAAGACCTGTGAAAACCCAAGCAATCAAAATCCTAGCATAGAACTGGGGAAATGGGGAGCAGTCCCCAACTTTAGGGAAAGAACTGTTTGCAGCTAATTTTCCCTGGGTCAGGGAAAGTTGATATTATTTAAGGGAGAGACTCTAGATAGGTAGACTGAACTTCAAAGAATGAACTTGCACTGAGAGATATCTGGATACACAAACTTGAAACAATAGACCTTAACCTATGTGACAGAATACATGAAATCTCTTGGGGAGGCTACGGAGAGTGTAGATGGGGGAGGGTATATAAAGATGATTAAAATAATTAGTATGAAAAGGACAAAAATTTTAAAATATATATACATTAATTTAATATATATTAAGATATATACATTATAATAATAATACAAGAGATGAATTATTCCATTGTGTTGGAAAGATATACTAGACAGGACACAAGGCAGATGGTCCCATTGGGTCCACATTTAGGAAGCAGTGAAATTAAAGCTGATGCTCAGCTCATTTTATTCTTTTTTTAATTTTATTCAGTCCATGACTCCAGCATTCAGGAAAAATACCATGTTCATTAAGGCTTTCTCGACATAACCTTGTAGAAATTATCCAGTGGTTTGTCTCACAAGCGATTTTCATGTTGATAATAAAGATAAAATATCACAGACATAAGTCTTAGGATAGTACTCTAGAGATTTATTTCTTTGTTTTTTTATTAAATACACAAGAGTATGAAAGTAATCACTTTGAGTTTTCTTTATACACACATAAGAATCTTCTTTTAAAGTTTTAAAATATTACAAATATTTACTTCACTCTGATTGTCAGCTAGTATGATGCTTAGAATATGCTTTGTATTAGTAAACTATTTTGTGCAATTTTTGTCATAAATTAGAGCATCATATTTTCTATTCCAATTCCCGGCAAAATAGTATTTAATAATTTTATTATGATATAACTTAAGGTATGTCATAAACTATGTAATCACTGCCATAAAAATTTTTGATGTGAAAAGGATCATAAACTAATGATTCACTTACTATGATTCCTGGTACATCTCAAAAATATTCTCAGTAGTTAATTTCTTTCCAAGAGATGACTATTGCATACTACTCTATTCTAGCTCTTACATTTGCATGCTCATTAATATTCATGTGAAAGAGCTGAATATGTTTGAAATTTCTCCCTGGAACAAAGTTTCCTTTTGGAAACAAAGAAATTCTTTATGATCAACCACAACCATATTATATTTGCATGTTTTCCCTTTCTGCAATCATTTATTGTGTGTACAATGTGCGTGCATGTGTATATCTGTGCATATTTCCTTGTGTGACTGCAGGCACATATAAATCACAGTGTGTGTTTGGCAGACAGACAGAGGACAAATGTGGGTGTTGGTTCTTGCCTTCCTCCTTGTTTGAGACAGGGTCTCATTGCCATTCATTGCTGCCTCTGCCAGCCTACTTGGTCTCTGAGATTAGCCAATTTTCCTGTTTCGGCACCCATCTCACCATAGGAACACTGGGATTTTAGACATGTGGTACCGTGCTCAGATTCACATTGATTCTAGATATTTGAACTTGGATTTGTAGACTTGTGAACAAACATTTCACATGTTGAAAGAACCTTGGATAATATAGTGCCATATCCAAAACTCTGAACTGCTAAAATGGAGAAACAAAATTTTCTTTCCTTCTTAAGTTCAAAATAAATGCTTAAAAATCCAAAAAAAAAAAAATTCTTTCATTGCATGTAACATTGCAAAATAATATAACAAAGAAGAGCCAGGCCTTAAGTTAATTATTTAAAAGAAATCATAGATAACTACTTTGGAAATAAGTAATAAAGAATTCATTGTTTATGAAATTTCTAAATATATGCATACTATATTTGAAAGATTTTTTCAGAGCATGCACCCTTACAATCATCCATGTATTCGAGTAATAAATATTTTGCTAGATGTAGGTATATATTATTCATTGATTAAAAATATGAGAAAATATAGATAGTTGAAAATGTTACTCAATGAATAGTATCTAATTTGTTTCCTATTTAAGATATGTGTAATCAAACACAATCCATCATTCATCAAATAGTATATAATGTAATTCTCATTCAAGTAATATCAAATCATATACCAAAATAATGTAGTTGAACTGTGATATTATGTCTATGATAAGATAGTAAATATAGAAAATATATAGCCTAAGGTACATAAAATGCACAATTTATGTTTGCAAATGAAGGTGCCTGTTGAAAAATGAAGCCATTGTTTACCTAGTATATATTGTTAAGGAAATTAAAATTCAACAACAATAATAAAAAAACCTTACCCCACAGAAGTCACATATATACATACATACACACCTGTGTATGTGTGTGAGTGTGCATGTATTTCTGTGTGTATGAAAGAAGCCCATAAAAATGCTCAACGTGGGGCTGGAGAGATGGCTCAACATTTAAGAGAATTGACTGCTCTTGCAGAGGACCTGGGTTTGATGCCCAGCACCCACATGGTGCCTATGAACCTTCCTTAACTCTAGTTCCAAGGGAATTCAAAGCCCTCTTCTCACCTCTGTGGCATTCCATGAAATGGGTGCACTCACATACATGCAGGCAATACACATAAAATAAAAATAGTGAATAAAAAGTTCTCAACATTATCAATTAAGCAAATGCAAATCAAAATACAATGTCATACGACTTCATATTTTCAATAGAAAAACAGTTATGTTAAAAATGTGGAGTCAACCAGCGTACAGAATGAAAAAAATACTTTTCAGCTATACATCCATCTAACAAAGACTTTTGTCTAGAAAATGAAAAGAAATATAAATAAATAGATAAATATCCCAATTCAAACAATTCAGTTAAAACTTGAGGCAAGGAACTAAACAGAGAGGTTTCAAAAGATGAAATACAAAGACTTAGAAATAATTTTAAAATGTTGAACATCTTTAATCATCAAGAAGTTTAAATTAGAATATTTGAAATTTCATCTTATACCAGTCAGAATGACAAAGCCCCAAGAAAATGATGACAAGTGCTCAGGAGGATGTGGATAAAAGTGAACACTTATGCATTCTTGGTGGAAGTGAAAACTGATAACTAAGTGTAGAGGTTCATCAAAAAGCTAGAATTAGATCTACCACATAATGTAGTTATACCATTGTGACCATATACCCAAAGTGGTCTATATCCTACCGCACAGGTACCTGTTCATCTATGTTCAGTGCTGCTCTACATACAATATGTAATAAGTGGAAACAGCCTAGACATGCAAAACTGATGAATGGATAAATAAAATATGGTGTATTTACACAATAAATACTATTCAGGTGTTAAGGAAAGTGAAAATATGAAATGAAACTGGAAACTTTCATCCTGAATGAGATAACCAGACCAAGGAAGACAACTGTCCTAATTTCTCTCTCATGAGAGGATGCTGGCATTGAATCTTTAAATATGTACCTTTCAATTGGAAAACCCAAAGATGTCAGAAAGCTAGTAATTCGACAAGAGTTCCAGGTGGTTCATGAGATTGGAAATAGGATCTAGTGAAGTAAATTGAGAAAAGGAATAGGATAATGAAATAGAATAAAGGAGTAGAAAGGTTAAATATGGTACAAATGAGAGGATAGGACAAAGGGAAAGATTAAATTGAGGGATAGCTAACACTAAAGGCCATTGGAAAAGCCATATGGAATCCTTTGACTTGAGGCGCTTCTAAAAACATAAATATAAATATATAGAGTTTAAATATAGTTACCTTATACAGAGGGTTCAGAGCTCTATCAAACACAATAGGTTAGAAAATGAAAAGCCCAGTGCCAGGAATGAACTCACTCTCTGGAAGATAATACCAGGGATTCCCTTAGATCATCATACTTGTTTTTGGTTACTTGTCATATATTTATTATAAGGCCCCATTGCTGAAGAGACTACATTGTTGATGTGTAGAATAAACAAGGATAGATCAAGCTGGTACTGACCTCAAAATTTCATCTCTTTACATTATTCTGCAGACTTGTGGAAGGTGCTATGCATAGTATTGGAACAGGAAAGTAATCTTCAGCATTGCTCAGTTTTCATGTTTTGACTTACAGTAATGAGTGGCAAGGCAAGATATAATAAAGGGCCAATAGTGGTACAAATGTTATGGGAGTGACCAATCACTTTCTGATTAGGTTTAAGACTCACTTCACAAAATGGAGCTCACATTCTGCATTATTATTAGTGACTAGACAGGTCTGTAAGCTATAGAGGAAAACCTACTACTATTCTGCTAAATAGACATAGTATTAAAAGAACCTCTAATGACTTACTATTGTGCTCATAGATTAGTGCATCTCTCAGCTCTCACCAGAGAAACATGCAACTAACGGATATTAACACAGAAGCCCATGACTGCTCAACTTTCAGAGAATAAGAGACTATGAAGTGTTCATCCCTAAATGAGACACATATATAATCCTTTCTTCCCAAGGCTCAAACATCATTTTGTAAGAAGGAGTGGACAACTGTAAAACCAGAAGTAAGATTAATAGAAGAAAATTATGTTTTATGGACGTAACAAGGTAGTCACACAAATGAACCCACAGTGCTTGTGATGGCATGCATAAGACCTGTGCAAGTCCAAGTCAGACAAAAACGCCAGCATAGAAAGGGGAGGTCCGCAAGAAATCCTAGCAGTAGCTGAGGATCTATGGGTAATTGATAGCTGTTGGGAGGGGAAATTTGACTTATGCTTATTTTATCATTTGCAACTTGTATTATCCTATGTGGATAACCAAATTTCACTGACTATAGTCTTTCACTCCTCAGATCCTCCCAGCTGCACCCTCACATTCTCCACTCCCCTTAATTTCACATCATCATTGTATGCCTTCTTTTTTTAAAACCCAATTGAGTCCAATTTGTGCTCCCCACAAACTCTTGTGTAATGGGACCATCCCCTGGAGTGTGGTCTGCCAGCACCTAGTCATAACATTTGAGAAAACATACTGTTTCCAGCATCTATCAATTACCAATGGCTCCTCAGATAGAGTGAGACTTCGTGTCAACTTCCCCCTCAGTGCTATGGTTTTGCCTTGCTTCAGTTTGTGCTGATCAAGTGTATGCTGTCAGAACTACTATGAGTTATATAAGCAGCTGCCCTGTTGTGATCAGACAACACTATTTCTTTGTTGTTATCTATCATGTCTGCTCTTAAAATCTTTCTGTCCCATTTTCAATGAGGATCCCTGAACCTTGTGGCAAGGGGTATGATATAGATGTCCTGTTTAGAGTTGTGCATTCAGAAGGCTCTTATTCTCTGCATATTGAATCTCTGTGCAATAAGAATCTTCTCTGATGAAGGCTGAGAGATGCACTAAACTATGGGTATGATGACAATTCACTAGAAGTCAGTTTAATACTATACCCATTTATCAGAATACTAACAGTAGGTTCTCCTCTATGGTCTATATCCTACCTAGCCATAGATTTTTGACCTTGTTAGATGCAACAGTTTGGGCTCTAAACTGTAGAGTGGGAAATATATCTAAAAAGAATGTGTTTGGTTACCTCATTGATATTAGCATCAATATTTTGGGCATGTCTTACTAGACAAGTCTTTAGTATAACTCATAAGATTCATAGCTGGGTAAGATTGATGATTACATTCCTCCTCTGGTATCATGCATAGCACCTTCCAGCATTATGAAAGGTAACCAGTGGCAATGAATTTTCAAGGCCACTACTGGCTTGATATCTTTACAGTCTATGACTCAAATATATAGTCTCTTTATCAGTGGGGTCTTACAGTCAAATTCGGGAGGGGAGTCAAAAGCAAAGGCAATGTCCAGTAAATTTTGGAGGGTCTATGGGAGCAACTCGTCCACTACTCCTAAATAAGTTATCTGTTCTGAGCACTGGGCTTTGTATTTGCTATAGTGTGGCATACAAAAGTGGTATTGTCCCCTTCTATAGGGTAATTCAATTTAAATCCTTTTAATCTATGTATGTGTATACATGTTAGGAAGCATATAGAGTAGTAGGTTTCTTGTTTTTCAAAAGAGCCTTATATTCCTTCATTTGTTAGAAAATTAAATTATCAAGACCAACAAAGATACTATTAAAATAGATGCTTTTCAAAGTGAAACATAGTAAATGGCTATTTATGTTATTACTGTGGAAATCAACACTAAATATTTTTGGAGATTTAGTGAGGTAATCAAAGACCTAATAATGAAATCCATAAAGAATTAATATAATACTATTTCTATTCTTTATTTAAATTGAAATTCATGATAGTAATCCAGTAATCAGTGTGGAAAATTAATAAACTCATTTTTCTTAAAAGTCATAATTTACACAACAACTTTCATATTGAAGCTTTTTTCTTCTACTTCTGTATATGAGAAGACTGTTCACAAAAATTTCTTTGACGAATCAAGAGAAAGAAATTTGCACTGTGGGAAGAAAATATTATTTTAGAATAACAGTAAAAACAATATATACGCCTATACGTACGTTATTCTGCATAAGAATCACAGTTACACTGGGGATAAGTACAGTTTGTTGTTAATTAAATGTGGGAAAGTAGACTGTAAATGGGAGAGACTGAAGTATTGTCACCTTGCCTGCTGAACACACAGTAGCCACATTCTCCAACAAGAAGCTACATTCCATAAATAGTGGGTGTTAGAAATCCAAAGCAATGTACAGATATTTATAGAAGAACATGGAATGAAGTATAGCAGGAGTAACAAAGCAGTCCATGCTCAAGGAAAAGTCTTGCCATATTTCCTATATTTTGCTACTATTTAAATCTCTCCCCTATCTGCACCTCCCTTAAAACCTCCTGCCTGATTTCATCTATTCTCTATATAAAGGCCTATTGAGCCAATTTTGTATCCTGAAATGCCCTTCACTGTGGGTCGATCCACTAGAGCTTGTTTAACCTACACAGAGTCACACCTCTGAAGTAAAATGACCCTTAATTTTCTAGCAGCTATCAGTTCCTGAAAGTTCTTTGCCTATGATTGTGGGTTCTTACCCACTTAATCCAGTTCTATCCTGGGATTTTATCTGGTTAGAGCTTACCGGAGACTTGGAAATATTGTCGCCACTGCTGTGAATTCATATCTGTAATTTATCAGGTGTCTGAAAAAAAAAACTGTTTTCTTGTGTTCATACACAACCTCTGTCTCTTAAAATATTTCTGTTTCCCTTTTCTGAAATGATCTCTGACCCTTGGGAGGCAGAGATTTGATTCAGGTGTTTTGTTCAGGGATTAAGCACTCAGCAGGTTCTTATTCTCTGTAGGTTGCTCAGTTGTGGGTCTCTACATTAATCACCACCTGCTGCATGAGGAAGCTTCTCTGGTAAGAGGTAGGAGATGCATTGATATATGGGTAAAACAAGGAGTCATTAGAAGTTGATTGAATATTGTGCACATTTAGCAGATTAATAGTAGTACCTTCTCCTTTATGGCCTATGACCTGTCTAGCCAGGATCCTGTCTGTTATCAGTGGCAGGTATGGGCTTCGTTTTGTGAAGCAGATCTTAAATTCAGTCAGGAAGTGGTTGTTTACCACCATTACACTACTGCCACAATTGCATCAGTGGGAATATCTTGCCATGCCAATGGTTGCTAGCAAGATTCCTAGCTAGGCAAGGTTGATTATTACTTTTCTCTTCTGGCAGTCTGCATGCCACCTTATAGCACTATGATAGCTAGTCAGTAGGGGTGAATCTTTGAGGTCAGTACCAGCTTGATTTCTCCTTGTTTATTCTACATTTCATGTATGCAGTATCTTTAGCAATAGGGTCTTATTGTCAAGTTCTGGTGAGAGGCCAAAGCCATGTGATGAGTAGTACTGTTGGAGTATCTATGAGATGACTCAGCAATTGCTGTGAAAAAGGGAGTTCATTCCCGTAATTGGGCTTTTTCTTTGCTGGCACATGGTGTTTTGGAGTGCAATAACCCACCTGCCCTGCCCCTCTGTTTCTCTCTCTACATACCCCCACACACACTTTTTAAGAAGTTTCTATTGTGTTAGCTTTCTATATGAATTTTTTCTAATGCTATTCAGTGCTAGTAGTTACCCTGCCTTATATACCCTCTTCTGAGACTTTTTTTTTTTTGGCAAAATTAAAGAGTACAAAATAGATCACAATTAGAGTAGAGACCAATGTTGTATAGACGATTAGAAAGAAGAAAGTGACATTTCATGCATTCTCAAAGAATTTGGGTTAGAAGACAAAGAAGGTAAAAATAGAATTGGGGTAAAATAGGAAGTGTTCCAATGGGTGTAACATCCCATTCCTTCTCAGGGAAGTGTGCAACTTATTTTCTTCATTGCCATTGAGGCACATTCAAAATGTATGTTTATGTAAGACTGTGGATCAATTTGACTTTAGGCTATGGTATAATATCTAAATCTTCTACTTAACTATTCTAAACCATGTCCTACACTGAGTTTATATTTAAAGTCAGAATCTTAGACAAAAACAATAGGAAAAATCATTACAGAATCTTTCAAGGACTTTTATATAAACCTGCACAGACACTTCAACAAGACTTAGTATCCAGTATGCTATTTCATGCTGAGTTGAACTTCTGGTCCTACACTTAGTTGCCATTACCACCTGAATTTCAACTGTATGTTTATGACTAGTCTCAGTTCTGACCATTTTAGAACTTTTCTTAAACACTTTACTACATGTTGATAGCTATCATATTTATCAACAAATCAGCAGTTTATTAGTGACCAAGCTCTAGTCATATAATTTAAAAAATCCTACTTAAATATAAAGAAAGCTAAAGACCCAAATTTTCTCATAGTACAATGATCTAGACTTCACATATACACCTCTGTGATAACACTGTGCTAGGAATTTTGCATATAAACCTTCTTAAAAGAAAATACAGTAAGTACTCTATATAAATATATGTAAATAAAAACATTTTGAAAACTAAGATGTTTTAAACTTTGAGAATTTTCACACAGTAATTTAAGGTTTGGTATTTCTGCTCTGGTGTTTTTCTTTATTATTTACAGTATTTTTAGTTTTCATTTAATATAATTTCATTATTATGCTAATCTATACATTTCATGAGATATAGTTAACAGTTGTGCTTACTATTAAATAAATTTTAAAGAAAAATATGAAATAAATATGAAAATCTGCCCTCAGTATGACAAATTGCATCCTATAAAGGAAAAAGTGAAGTTATCCAAATCACCACTCAGAACAACATGATGAATAATCATTTGTGCTTTTATGATTACTCCAGGGATATTTTATTTTATATGAAAACTCTCTCACAGAGATAAGAAATAATTGATTGTCTTATAAACTGTAAAAATATCCTTGAATTTAAAAATCAAGAATCTTTGAAAGGAGAAAAACAAATTAAATTTTGGAAAGTTTTCTGGAGTTCAATCATTGCTAGCTGATAATGTTATGCTGTAAAAATACTTGCATATTATATTTAAGAAAATGGTTGTCTTAATGATGTTAACAAGCTATAAAACCTTTGAACTGCAACATTGTCTGGCCCAGCAAATAATTTGCATTGGTGCAGTAGGGTTACATTTATCTTGTGTGTGATCCACAGCTGTCTTATTGAAATTATGTTCCTTTCAAAGGGATAGAACTCAAGTTAGGTATTGTAAATATAGCCAGCTACACATGAATGGAGAGATCATAGACCCTATAGTAAAACCTAATTTTGTCACTTCCCTAGACCAACATAATTTCTTATTATATACTAAATATGTCTCTTTATATTACAAAGAATTGACCTCTCACCACTAATCAAAACAACTTATTTTTGCAACAAATGGAGACCATTACGAAGTTCAATAAGTCATCAAATGCAGAAAAGAACTTACTTTAATGTGCCCAGCCCTATGAGGTACCCAGCCCTAAGTGACACATCAAAAATGCTATCTTCACAACTAAGTCTCAGAGAACACTGTGGAAGAGAATAGAGTGAAAATAAAAGTCTTTGGGCCAAGTCACTTGCTGCTAGTTAATGAATTCTAGACATGCTAGAGAAGCTGAACCAATGAAATTTCTACTGTATGATGGTCTAATGAGATGTGAATAATGACAAACCAGTTGACATGCCAAGGTGGATAGAAGGAATGTCACAGGGCCCCATGTCAAGATGAAGAAGAGGTACAGGCAATCAATGGGAGGGCAAATCAGATTTTTCAGGGACTGGCTCTCTGACAGATTATTTAATTTGAAGTGGGCAGTCTTAAACCCAGGTACACAGGAGCACCATTATATGGAATTGTTAGGTAAATCGGGCTGAGGATCTTGGGAGGAAGAAACACAGGAGAGCTCCTGGAAAGTAAAGTTTATTGGAAGGTCGCTGGGGCTGGTTTTCAGCTCAGGAGTGAAACCAACCAGAATCTAATGGACACTGTGGGGGAAAGAATACAAATTTTACAGTTTTGGGGGGAAGCATGGTATGTGCATTGTGAAACTTATCGGGATAAAAACATCTTGGGCTGAAAAGAGCCCTGTGGTTACTGTGTCCTAGGTCATGGGTGAATGCGGCTTGTTTATCTGTCTGCAGATGGTCAACAATTATGCTGACTCAGTTCCTGCTTTTCATGGGGGCTTGCAAAATCAGGAGGGTGGGAGTTGCCCTGAGCCTGAACTCTATCAGGAATCAATTCATTTTGTATGTGCATGTGTGTGTGTGTGTGTGTGTGTGTGTGTGGTTAGCAATACTAGTCAAAGGAGAAGTAATTGAAGAGGGTAGTGGGGGGAATTGGAGAGGAACTGGGAGGGATGGAAGCAGTTCAAAACCTATACTAATGTTTAATATTCTCAGTTTTTAAAAATTATTGTCATGATGAACAGAGTCTCACTGTGCAAAGGCATGCACTGATGTTCTATTAAGTTTTAGTTAAGAGTCTGTGTGGGTTAATTGATTACAGGAAAAAGACAGTCTTACAGGCATGGTATATGTTGGTTAGAGAGTTGAGTATTAACTGACATCAGCATTAAAACTGCTTTCTTCTGTAAGTACAAAACTGAATAGCTGATTTCCAAAGTATAAGGCTGTCAGTGATTGGGCATTCTTAGGGGTAAGCCTACTACATTGAATTGTTGATTGGAAAAGTGTGAAAACACTTTTTAGATTTAAATGTTCCTCTGATTACAGAAATGAAAGAGATTGATTAGATGGTTTTAAAGACAATATTGAAAGTTGTTTTGAAGGCAGTTATAAAACAATCAATCATTTTCTAGTTGTGTGGGGGAGTTTTAATATTCCAACTCCACTATTTGGTCCTCTTCCAGGCAATTCTAGAGAAAAACAAAAGGGTTTAAACAAATGTTAACATTAAATCCATCCATCTGTTTAGGGATTGGGTTTTTCACTTGCTAAAAAAAAGACATGAAGTAGGGGGTGGGGATAGGGTGAGGGGGTAAATAGGGGAGGAAGTATTTTAATTGACAAATACAAATTGAATGTTTTTAAATGTACATAGAGAATTTTGATATTTTTATACATAATAAAGTGACTAAATCAAACTATTTAACATAAGCATTATTTTACATATCATTTTTGTGGTTAGAATTCCTAAAATCAATATTTAGCAATATTCAATTATATAAAAATGTTATTAAATAAGTCACTATAGTGTACAACAGGTCTCTTGAATCATCTATTCTTTCTGAAGATTAAGTGCTATTGTACACATTTTCAAACCACATATTCACCACTACAGTTTCATTGAATTTTTATCTTTGACCCACTTTTTGGATGATTCATAAGGTCAATGGCTGCATAGTAGTATTAAGCACTCTAGAAAATATCAATCATGAGTGGAACAAGTTTACTAAAACATCATATCATTTCTAAGTACTTTGAAACCTTTACACATATACCCTAAATCTGAACAAAACCTTAATTGAGAAAAAAAAAAGTCAACATTCTAAAATTCTGCCTAAAATCTAGAGATTGACTCTTCTCTGAGTTTACATAGGTTGATGCATCTCACATACAGTGTTGATCCAGATTAAGCATGAAGTGTGAGCGAGTATGAGAACTTGCCCTTGGTCAGTCAAAACATAATCAAAAGCTGTTTATGGAATTGTGCTACTTCTTTTCGTCTCCAGAGCAAGGACTGTTTACATCAGCCCAAACCTAGACTACGTTATTGAGAATACTCTGAAATGTATACTTAGTTCATCCATACTGAACTGCCTTTAGGTAATCTTTCATATGTTATGAAGTATATACCTCTGAAAATTTTTATTTCTCTGAACTTTATAGTAGATATTTTTACATTATTTTCTCTTTCCTTTTAGAAATACTTCAAGATTTAAGGAGGAATGATTTATTTTTGGCTTGTGATTTCAAAGATTTCAGCCCATTGTTTCCTGGTTCCATCATTTTTAAGTCTGTGGCCAGGTGGACATACCATGAAATCAGGAGGAATCAAAGAAGAAAGCTGACCCCTTTAAAAGAGTAAAAGGAAGGAGTCAAGGCATACTCATCAAGGACATATACTCATCAAGGACACATTGAAAGTCATCTACTTTACCCAACCTGGCACCAATTCAATTTTTCCACCACCTACCAAAAATGTCTTTATAACATAGCACTTCAAGGAAATTATCAGTTGATTATTTGAAAACTTCACATTACTTTTCTAAATAAAACCATGTTTAAAAAGAAAACTTAGGACTGGAGAGATTGCTCAGTGGTTAAGAACACTGGTTGTTCTTGCAGAAGACACAGGTTTGAATCCCAGCACCCATATGACAGCTAATAACTGTCTGTAACTTCAGTCCCAGGGGATCTGAGAGCCTCTTCTGACCTCCGTGGGCATTGCACAACACAGGTGCGCTTACCTACATGCAGGCAATACACGTGCACACATAAAATAAAAATAATAAAGAAAAATAAAGAAAAAGATACCTTGTTAAAACAGGAGCAAAATAAGTGCACATATTATATCCTTATTCCTGAACAGGAAAATAGAGAATTTGGGGGAATAAAATATTAGTATTTTATTATGACAGTTCCCCTAATGTGATAGTAGTTGTATTATTCTTTCACTCTAGGGAAGTAAATGGCTTTAGAAGTCTGTGAATATAGAACTAGAATTTTATGAGCTGAAGAGATATCTCAGTGGTTAAGGGCACTGGCTGCTTTTGTTCTGAACTGTGTTTTGGTTCCCAGCACCCATATGGTACATAATAATTGCCTGTAACTCCAGTTCCAGGGGACCCTACAGCTCTTTCTGGCTTTTCTTTGCATTGTATGCACATAGTGCATTTACGTCCATCCTGACAAAACACATATATACATAAAACATAAAACATAAATAAATAAATAAATAAAAAATAGCTAGAATTTTAGTCATCGCTTGTAAAATTCTATATTTAGGCAAATTATTAATAGTAGGAAAGAGAATCTGATCTGATTAATACTAAATCTAAAACTTTAAATAAGTGATGAAATATATAAATAAAAACATAATGAACAAATGTTTAAAATCTAACCATAGATACAACATTTAGAGTAATCATATTCTCAGGGTGTTGGAAAGAAGTTTCATGAATATTCATGAATTTCTATGCATATTTTGACAATGTGAAAGTCAAAAAGTAGAGGTCAATTTTATGTGCCAATGTAACTGGCTGGATAGCTAGTAAAAATAGCATTTTTGATAGTTGATGAGGGCATCACAGAAAGAGAGTAGCAATGAATCTAGAAGGATGAGGGAGTCAACGTCACTAGTATCAACAAAAATCAAACAAAATGTGGAATATTACAGAAGAACAACATGATGAAGAAATAAGGATCCCCATTTGCTCCTTGAGATGTTATACACGTTTTCTGATCTTCATTTCTCTGATCTTCAAACTCTTTGACTTTAAACAGATAGCCTCCCAGCTCTCAGAATTTTGTTCTTGAATTTCAAGTTGCAAAATACTTCAGCGTCCCTGGTTCATGTGTGTTTCTAGTCAGGCTAAATTACTGGTTTCTTGCTTTCCCAACATATGGACATTATCATTTCACAGGAGTTCTTGGCCTTTTTTAAATGAGGCAGTCCCCACAATGTAATTCCTTATCTGGCTTCTAATCTATGTATCTGTCAGTCTATCTAAATATTTATCTATGTGTCAAATATTTATTTATACCTCATTTATCTATTAAAAGTTTTTCATCTATCTATCATCGATCAACCATCTATCACTTACCTACTGGTCAAATATATAATGACATATAAATATATACATACATATATACATAGCTGGTAAATGTAAGAAGCATTCTAGATACAGTTGTTGTATTCTTAATAAAAATTTAATGCAATTTTATCTTATTTAGGTGGATAATTAAAGAAAAGAACCATACAGCATAAGGAAGGATGTAGAGCAGGGCTGCTTCAACTACTTCCTCAGTGTCACAATTTTTTATATAACCATGTGCATGTCAGTATATAAACTAGGCACAAAAATCACAAAGGACTCATCCTATTGTAGATTCACTTATACAACTACATTTGTTGCTGCTCTTTTCACAATAGCTAAGAGGTAGAAGCAACCTATGTGCCCCTCAACTGGTTAACAAAAATGTAGAATATTTACACAATGGAGTTCTATTTAGCAGTAAAGAAAGATGAAATAATGAAATTTGCAGACAGATGGATCTAGAAACTGCTATACTAAGTGAAGTAACATAGACTCAGAAAAACAAAAGGCAGATGTTCTCCCTCATTTGTGGATAGTAACACCAAATCCTTTTAAATTTCCTGTTTTTTAATAAGATGATGCTGTACAGGAGTCTCTTCTGGGTGAAGTAACTACCATTGTCTCGACTTCAACTGTGCCTGCTTGCTAAACATCACCAGAATTGGGCTTGTTGATGGCTGTGCTCCTTCATTAGAGGGCCAAGCAGGGTCATCGGACCCTCATCTGAGTATCCAGCCACTCTTCCCTGCCAACTGTTTGCAATTTGGCCCTACTCACACATGGTCTCCTGGATTTGGGGAGGGCTAAAGTATGTAATCTGGGGAAGGCTAGGAAGAGATGGCTTGATTCATGCTGGGTAAAGGCTTTCCAGTTTGCCTACCCTCAGGTCACTCATACACCTCAGCAACACCTCAATCATGGAAGTTAATTCAATATATTCATTGGTTTTCCAGGAAAACTTTAATTAAACTTTGGTTTGACATCAGAACCCTAAAAGGGGATAAGCATTGCTTAGTATCCCCAGGAAAAGAATTCTCACAACAGAAGGAAAGTTTATTTGTTAATGGTACTATGTCTCATAATTATTAAAAAAGAAAATGAGAATGTAAGAGATGTTAAACAGGTATGTGAAGATATTTTCCAAAATAGAAAAAATGATAAAGCAAGTGATGAAGGTCTATAGCAAGTAATGAAGACCTGTGTAAGTTTGTTATGATATATAAAGGATGAGACAAAAATAATATACACTTAATCTTAAAATTTCTAAGGTCATAATGTAGTGAACTAGTTTAAAGAAAAAAAAATACATGTCTAGTCAAGGTTTATCTGAGAACATTTGGTCTTTGCCCAATCTTTATTTACATAGCACATGGTAATTAAAAGTACCAGACTGGTAGAACTAACCGTCTTGGATGTTAAACAGCTATACTTTGAGGCCTATACTAATCTAGTCAAAGGGACTTAAAGGACAATTTTTTGCTTCTTGCCCTCAAAGGTTGACTAAGTTCCAGGGGACTAAGAAGCATGTGTCAAAATGTCCTGTATCTATGGTGAGTCAACTGTCCTCTTGTTCAGGGAGGCCACAGAAACCCCACCAGATGGACTTGGACCCTTGTCCAGCCTATAAAAGGAGGGTCAACACAGAGGAATCACGTCCTCCATGTGTCCAAGTGAAGCCAGCCATGGTAGAGCAGGACCTTTTACTTATCTTCATGGAGATGGAACTGGTAGAGGAATGGAGCCAAGGGCTCCTCCCAAGCCCATGTGACCCCTGAAGAACAGATTCTCAAATACCTTAAGAGTAAAAATAAATAGGTTCATTTGTCACACTATGGTTTTAAACACCCAAAAGGAAAGTAGAACCAAAGAGTAAAGTGATCAGCATATTTCATTAAGAATTCAAGGGATTACACACTTCATAGATATTAGGCTTAAGTCCATATAAAAAGTTATTTAGACAATTATTTCTCATTGATGATTTTGTTCCTAACCAGAAAGTGCTGCCTAGATGTAAGACTTCAAATGTTGGTCTGCAGTACTGTAGTGCCCACCTGTAGCTAAGGGAGACAACCAGCTATTCTAAAATGATGCCTCTTTGTTTTCTCCCCATTTCTAGAAGCCTTTGTGAGGGAACTGACACTGATTCTAGTCACTCCAACAGCTATCAAAGTGCCTGAAAACAAATCCTGAGTCCATCACTCTTGAGTCCAGCCTTTGCAGACAAAAGATAAATGCGGAGGAACCCAATAGAGGGATTCTTTTGCAAGCTATTGTCAAGAAATTCCAATGGACTCTGATATGAATATTTGAAATTTGCCCTGTTCTGACTTTTTTTCTGGTTCCCTGTCTAGAACTTGTAATGCTAACTACTCTTGCCTTTACTTCTCCTTCACATCTCCTATTCACCAGTCAAGGAATTTCTGTTCTCTCTACAGAGAAGAGTTATGTAATTTGGGAGTCTTTTAGATAGACTACTGAAGGGGTACCCACATTGCCTCATCCTGCATACCTGTTCAGCATGGAAGAAGCCAGAGCAGGCTGAGTCCCAATTTCCTATCGGCAGTTTGGATAACCTTTTCAGAGGTTGGTGTGATAGGAATAGGAGTTAGGAATTGGCTAGGCAGTTAAGGTAAAAAAAGACCCCAGAGAAAAGTAGCCAGCTTCTTGGCTAAAAGTCCCAGAACTTGGGAGGAAGAGGTAGGTGGATCTCTGTGAGTCAAGGCCAGACTAGTCTAGATAGTGCGTTCCAGGATAGGTGGGGCTACAGGAAGACCCTGTCTCAAAAAGAAAAAAAAAATGTCAAAATGTCCTTGAGCCTCTTAGGAACATACTCTGTTCCAAAGGCCAAAATGTCAAAAGTATTTTGGAGCTTTTATCTAATCCCTAAATGATTTCAGGGTTACCTCTTCAGAGGGAGGAATATTAGAGCAGCAAATAATCCCCATTAATAAACAGAAGGAAAGAGTACATGAAGTTGTCAGAAAAAAGTGATGAGGAGATGTGGGAGAAGTTGGAGGGGAGGGAGTGGGCATGGACTTGATCAGAACACCTTATATGCCTGTATGAAATTCTCAATAAATGTTTTTTAAAGTTAAAAAAAAAAATCAAACAATAATAAAAATTATTTTAAAATAGTTAATAAATATATATTTTTATCATTTTTAAAGATAAAAGCAAATTTGCATAGCAATAAGATAGATGTGCTTAGTATCAAATCCTGGTTAAATATTTGCAACCATAAGATTTAGAGCATCTTCAACATTCTCTAAATGCGATCAGGCTTTTGAGCTGTGGTTTTCAGTGATGAGATGAAATATGTAGTGCGCAATGACAGAAGTATGTTGAGGCCCATCTCAGAAATTGTTGAAAAATCTGTCAAAAGTCTCAAGCTGTAATTAAGTTACCAAAAATTTTTGAAGTTGAGGAAATTTCATAAAAGTATTTACAATGCTCCTCATAACCCTTTTAATATTTATGGCCTATAATTATTTCACCAATTTCACCCCTCAGAATGATAATTTGTGCTTTCCTTACCTTTCCAAAGTAGTTTGGCTAGAGATTAATCAATTGTATTCATTTTCATAAAGAATCATATTGTAGTTTCATCAGATTTTCTCCCGTGTGTGTGTGTGTGTGTGTGTGTGTGTGTGCGCGCGCGCGCTCGCGCTCTCGTGTCTCTGTTTACAGAGAATAATGAGGGCAAATGGTCAGAGTTCACTATATACATTTATACAAATTGTCAAAGAGTAAAAAAAATTAATATTTAGCCATTTTTGTGAATCTCAAGTTAGTAATTAAAACAGCATTTCAGTTTTAATATTAAATTTTATCACAATAAACCTAAAGAATACAAATTTAATATTTATTGAGGAATATTGATGGGAAAGTAAGTCTTTGCTTTCTGCAATTGAACCACAGTGTTTCCATAAGCTTAGAAAACAATGCGTACATTTAAAAAAGTACTTTAATTCATAACATAAAGTAGTCTCAATAAAAGCACACTTTGTTTCAGGTAGCACTCACTGGCACTGGGTGATGGCATGTCAGCAGCAGGGTAAGTGTGTATATTGTGTTCTGAACAGGTTGAAGTGAAGCTGCATAACAAAACATTGGTAGTTACTGCCAAAGAGTCCTACGTCATTAACATGGTTGATTTTAAATTCATTTTTGGTTATTGAATTTTAAGAGAATTTTGCGGTTACCTATGTTATTTACTTTTTCGTTTGCTGTGGTAAAATACCATGACCAAGGCAACTTATAGAAGACAGAGTTATTTGACTTGTGGTTCCTGAGGGAGAGTCTAAAGTGATAGAGGAAGCATGGTGGTCGATGTAGAAAGATGAGAGCTCACATCTTCAATCACTCACAGGAAGTAAGGGAGGCAACGTGGTAGTTCAATAAAGTCTATGAACTCCCAAGGCCTTCCCTCAGTGACAGGCTTCCTCCAGACAGACCACACTTCTGAAAGTTTCTATGGCTCTCCATCAACTGACTAAGTGAATAGCACCATCAACTGACTAAGTGTTCCAATACCTTAGTCTATGGGGGAGGCTTCCCATTCAAACTACTGCAGTCGTCAAATTATTGGTGATCCACACTCAACTATGTATCATGTGACTCACAGTTTCAGAAGCCAGCATGTATAAGAATCCAGAACTCTCTAGCATAATAATCAGTTCCAAAATATTTCAGCAATAATAAAATACAATAAATAGGAGTAGTGGAAAAGAGCTAACAAAAAGAAGATTCAATATCCTTGACAAGTACTGCTCTTTAAAGGTCTCAAAGCAAATTATATTGACTCATCATCTAGAATTTCAGTCCTTAGGAAGTCAATTGATATAGAGCTATATTCAGAACTCTGAAGTACTATAATTTTCTTCATTTATACAATGTTCTTTTAACATTTTTTCATTTATACAATGTTCTTTTAACATTTGTGATTTTGCTATATTCAGAGTCCCCAAGTTAATAATTTTGTAATTTATTTTCAGGTTTTATTTATTTAAATTAATAGTTGTCTTTATAATAATTTTATATAGACAAAGTTGGCAAAAGAAGATAATATTTATACAGAGTCATAGAAACAGGAAAGTGGATGGTTCAGTCTGTCTAACATGTGTGCCTACAGTATCTCAGTTTCTTCTGTGAAGGTGACCAGGAGGGAACTCTAGATGCTCAGGACCAGGACACTAAGCGTTAACTTGCCTTCCCAATTAAAAAGGCAAAAATATCTCTATCACAGTGGAATGGAACAAATTAGAAAGTTAATTGCTTTGGAATAAATTGGTCACCAAAATTAAGTGGTCTGTCTTTCACTGACCCTCAGTGATCACTGGGATTAGTTATAGACATAGTAGGACTTTGTTCCATCTGTCACCCATAGTTCCATTCCTAAAGTACTGAGAAACCAAGAATGTCTTGAATAATGGAAATAAAGAAATGCAAGTCATATTATTTTGTGCAAATAGTCAAAAAAAATAAAATCAAAGAAAGCAGCACAGGAACACAAAATATACACATAAAACTTTAATTTGAAAACTGCTAGAAAGCACAGAATGTCACAGAATTATGTGTATATTTATATTGAAACATGGATACATAAACACATACATGCTTGATTTGTGCAAAAAGAATTTCCAGTTTGGTGTTTTCTGAAGTGTATGCATTGATGTTAATTAATATATATTTATAGAGAAGACAGAATTTCTGAGTTTACTTAATACCATCACTAAAAAGATAAAATTTATTGATTAATTGAGTTTAAAATCAGTTTTGAGGGGGCTATTGAAATGGTTTAATGGGTAAAATAATGTGTTGTTCTTGTAGGTTTGGTTCCTACTACTCTCATGGTTGCTTACCTAACCTGCTATAACTCCAGTTCCAGGTTATACAACTATGTCCTATGTCATCCAGGCACCAGACATACACATAGCACACATGCATACTCGCAGGCAAAAAATTAATACACAAAACTAAAAAAATAAATAAATCATTAAAGGAAAACAAACCAAATTTGATAGTTATATGGAATCTCAAAATGAAGATAAAATATTTCTTGCTAGAGTTTTTTTTTAATTAAAAGCTTCTTTAGAAAACATTAACGAATAGCTAATATTTTTTGAAACAGAGTCTGACTGTGAACCCAGTTTAGCACTGAAATTGTAAACTTGCTGCCTTGGTCAATATGGACTGGATTACAGGTCTGTGCCACCATGTCCAACTAGTTAACTTACTGAAAAATAACTCTTCATAAAGTTAACTCTTGCTTCCAGAGAACACCTATTTGGGAGAAGTGTACTTTTCTCTCCTCATCAGTGAAGCAACTCTCAGTAAAGAGGTTTCCTTATGAAACAGTTGGTCAGCTACTCATGTGAACTCACAACAGTGGTGACAGCATGCACAAGTCCTATGCAAACTCATACTCCACAAAATCTCAGCATAGACACGGTGCAATGGGTAAGAAATGCCAACCCATCTAATAAACTTTGAAAATTGACGAATGCCAGTTTCCCTCCCAAACAAGCAAATATCTATTTAAAAAATAAAATACATGCCTCAAATCAAAAGGCACAGTTACCTTATATACAAGGCTAGATATTTAAGTTATACAAATTCTATCATTTAAATCTAATGGTCAATATAAAGCGCTACATGGTTATTAGCAGTGGAATAACAAAAGAAAATCCCTGACAAGATTTCTATCTATTCCCATTTTTATTATCACATCATAACTATATATAATAATGTATGCATTCCACATACATATCATTTTGTGATTTCTTGGTACTTTTCTATTTATTTTGTTTAAAAGGTTTTCCAGACACACATAAAGTACTTCAACCTTTAGAATATTGAACATAAAAAATCTGTAAATTAGGGTTGAGTGTCCCATATACATTAAAATGATACACATTTTCTATTGTGTTGATAATTACCAACATTATTTTACACCTAGAAAAAATGAAACATAGTGTTTAAGTAGATTGTATGTGATCAATGTAAAGAAAATAAAAATAAGAAAAAACTTGATAATTATGATGAATTATACACTAAACCATAAAACAGAGCCTTTAATTTTTTAAAAAAAGTATTAATTTTGAATTTATAGATTCATCTGACAGAATTTATTTTTAAATTACATGCAATTTTTATGTAGAATGGCTTTTTATTTTCTACATAGTTTTTATTAAAGTTTAAATTCCATTACACAAGCAGAATACTTGGCGTGTGCTTTGTTAAGAAAATGAATGTTTCCTTAGCAACAAGATTTTTGTTCAGAAAGCAACTTGACACATAATGACATCCATATACTTGAAGTCATGCTTTTTGCAACTAGAACCTTGAAAAGTTAAATTAAGTTTCTTAATTAGAAACCTGCTTAAATAAGAGTAGTTTCTTCTTTTTTATCTGTGGTATCTGTAGAGATGCATACGTGGCTAATTGAACATTCAAAGAGCTTTTGATGCAGAGTGTGCTCGGTTTCCTGAGGTTGTTTCTTTTCCACTAGTTTATTTTAAATACACATGATGATAGTGCAAGATAATTCTGGGAAATTCACATTTCATTAAATTAAGTTCACAACTTCTTGTTTAGTAATTAGATTGTAAAGGACTACAGTCTCAATGGTATTATCAAGAGCCAAAAATTCCAATTTTTTTGATAGATTTTTCTCAGTATGTTAACTCTGTCAATATATTTACAACTACATTCTCATTGACCATATCTATGAGTTGATATTTGGATTAAAATGTGTCTGAGGTGCTAGTTGTCATGGCACAGATGTTTAACACTAGTACTGGAAGGCAGTGGCTGACAGACCTCCATGAGAGCAAGGCCAGTATGGTCTACATAATGTGTTCCAAGCCAGCTAGGGTTACAGAGAGACCTTGTCTCAAAAGGGAAAATGCAAAAATTGATACTTGATTCAAAAATGTTAACATAAGTATCCAAATAATTTCAAATAATAACTATATTAATAAGAAACCTAAAAATCTTTGTATTTAGATAAATACTGAAAGCTTTATTTTTTTTAAAGTAAAAGTATATTTATATGTTTTATCAATATTAGTTTTAATATCTGAATTGTCTGTTTCATGTATAACTCAGTAATAAATTTATTTTTTGTAATTTCTTCAATTTTATTTCAAAATATTCATTAAACATTACATATATTCATAAGTATGATTTTGTTTGCTATTTGGAAGGCAGTTATTGACAGTTTCAGAGTATTTATACATTTAAGGTATAAGGGGTAAAAAAATATCATTTCTTTTTAATTTTCCCAATTTCAGTGTTCTATGCCAAATGAAGTTACTAGCTAGTCAAACTCAAATGTCAGTACATTGCTAATTACTCCAGTTAAAGAATGTAGCATTATATGAATGGCCACTGCACTGATAATTGTTAGCGTAAAGAAATTTATCCAGATAAAATTACATTCACACAAAGAACAAATGCAAGATTCTCTGCCTTGTGTAAAACCTGTCCTCACACATTAGCAGATATTAAAGACATAAAGCACAAAGATAAAAGAAGCAAGACCAAATGAACATAACAATGTACAGAAATATGATAGCAGTGTGTTTTTTTAAATTCTACCAGTATATATCAAACCGCTTTGAGGGAGGTTATTTGTTTGTCCATCACAGAATTCCTAAATGCAATAAAAGTGTTGGATTTATTTTAAACTAAACTAAATTAACGAATTAAAACACAGACACAAGTATTCTTTGGCCTCTTATTCACTGCATGTCGACCATTTGTGAGCCTCTGGGTTAATCATCGCTGCAAGAAGCTTCTCTGGCGAGAGTTGAGAGATGTACTAACCTAATCTATAGCTATAACAAGTATCACAAATCATTTTAACATTATGTGTATTTGACAGAATGATAATAGTAGGTTTTCTCCTATGGTCTGTGTCCTCTCTGTCCACAGGTTCCTATCACTGATGACTTTGTCAATGGGACTTAAATACAATTGGAGGAAGGTTACTCCCATAATATTCATGCCACTATTGAACTACTGGGAATATTTTGCTAAGGCAGTAGTTATTAGCCCTAACTGGAAACTTATATTGCACTTTCTCCTCTCAATATTAAGTGATCATTGTAGACTAGGGGGCAGAAACATTATAGGGGCCAAAGATGGTAGATAATTTGAGGAAACTGTGCATATGGATACATAGAAAATATAATTTTTCATCGATGATATAAATGTGTATTGTGAAACTAGATAATCATGCATATAAAAGTAGGTATCATAGAGTAGAAAGTAAGTGTATGTGTGTGTATATATGTGTGTGTGTATGTATGTGTGTATAACATGTAAATAAATAAATTAGATCTACATTGTTTCTGTAGAAATGAAATGTCAAGGTGATTTGTAACTTAGACATTAGAAATTTACATATAGGCTAGCAGAAAGCATACCATTTTGCTGTGTTCTTGCAAAACCATTAAAATATTTTAGTCACTCATTTTAGTAAGTACTCTGCAACAGGTCAATACATTGATCTGTGATACTTTATGTTATTTTATCAGGACTGGAAATTGTTTTGATATATGTGTGCTATTCGGACCAGGTAAGACTATTAATTGCGTTGCTTAGAACATATTCCAGGTGAATCCAATTTTGAATATTAAGGATACTGATCATAGGGTGCTTCTTATATTTGCCCTAACATTTTAAAACTTTTCAATTATAATACTAAAATAGGCAAACAAAATGTTTAAAATTTATAGAAAACATGACATTATATTCATTGTATATATATATTTTTTAATTCATTTTATAATATATTGCTTCATTAAACACAAACTAACAAGTCCACTTCTTATAATCACATTGACACTTTATTTACAAATTGTTTAAAATATGGTTCAAACTAATGGATGTGTCCATATGTTTTCATCTTAGAAATAGAGATGCTTGAAAATAAGTATCATGTTGGTAATGAATTTTTCGCTCTCTCAACCTTGACTAATGATCCATGTAATAGATCATATCCATATAATTATAGTAATAAGTTCCGCATATTACCATTAATTTTATCCTAAGGGCTTAATTTGATTAAAGTATGTTGGTTGTTTAAGGGAAGCTCTGAGTGATAAAAGGAAGAGAGATCTGAGTCAAATATCTAAAAGCATAGTAAGAATCCTACTGTCATTTTTAAAGAAATACAAGCTGAACAAAATGAAATTTTAAATTAATCAAATATTCAGGATCTTAGAGAATAATTTCTTTAGCTGTTAATGACTATAATGGGGCATGTAGTCAATATATTGGCTATGAACAGAAGTTCTCTTGATTCAGAATTTTTTATGACACAAACTTATATTATGCCAGGTGTGTGATCCAATGACAGGCAAGGCTTGGTCAGAGGTGACACAACCTAAGACAGGCAAAAATGCATAACACTAGAGGAAGGAGATAGCCATTTCTGCTCAGGGAGCGGTCTATGAGGTGGGTAACCCATGAAATAAAGTCAGTCTGGCCTTAAAATATAAAGAAAAGGGGGAGATGTGGGGACCTAAAGGCCCTACCTTGCAGAAGTCTGAGAGGAAGTTACTGGGGTGCGGCCTGACTTGCTTTGAAACCCTGTGCAAATTGTTTGAACCCCCGGCAAATTCCACACTCAGTATTCTTTTGAAGGTTCCTAGTGTCATAGAAACAGCCACTTTGAGAAGCTGTCACTGTTTTGCTCAACTTATTCTTGTCCCCCCTGTAATTTTGAGAGACTATCATAATGCTGATAGGAAACAATGTGATCTACAAAACTGTCAGATAGATGTGTAATTTAACAGATTTTACTTAGAATATAATGTATTAGATCCTTTTAGAACCAACAGTTGAATAAAAATTCCACGTGAAAATTTGTTTGCTTCTCTGTCTCATGAGGAAGTGGGGAAGTTTTTTTTTTTTTTTCTTTTTCTTTTGAAAATGTTTGAAAACAGATCATATTTTACAATCATTAGTTATTTTTCCAAAATATTTTATTTTATTTATTTTTTAAAATGTTTTATTTATTCTTTTTACTTTATGTATATGAGTGTATTGCCTGCATGTATGTGAGTGCACTTGTGTCATGCAGTGCCCCGGAGGTCAGAAGAGGGCTTCAGATTCCCCTGGAACTGGAGTTAAGGATGGTTCCTAGCTACCACGTGGGTGCTGGGAATCGAACCTGTGTCCTCTGCAAGAGTCATCAGCGCTCTTAATTACTGAGCCATCTCTCCAGCCCCATTTCCAGA
Source organism: Nannospalax galili (assembly GCF_000622305.1). Classification (NCBI taxonomy): domain Eukaryota; kingdom Metazoa; phylum Chordata; class Mammalia; order Rodentia; family Spalacidae; genus Nannospalax; species Nannospalax galili. The sequence continues at coordinate 1,140,937 of NW_008343216.1, read as the reverse complement.
ATGGACAACTCAAGATACTTACTGAGGAGAGGTCAAAATATGTGACAGAGTACCATGGGTCTTCCAAGGATAGCGGTATTAATATAGGCCCACCTGTTGCATAGGACTGCCTCCAACAGACAGACCATGGACAAACACTATCTCCCCAAGCTTGATGGCACCTGTAAACCTGTTATCATCACAGTTAAGCTTGTTGACTATTACACTTCTCAAGGAAGGCGAGGCATGGGGCTGGAGAGATGACTTAGAAGTTAAGAGAACTGGTTTCTCTTGCTGGGGAACAGGGTTTGATTCTTAGCACCCACATGATGGTTGACAACCATCCATCCATAACTCCAGTTCCAGGGAAATCCAATGCCCTCTTCTGACTTCCACAGGAATTGAAGAACAAGAGTACACTTACACTCATGTATATAAAATCAAAATAATAAACAAAATGTTTTTAAAAGAAGGGCAGGAACAGTCAGTCATTCCTCCCAACCAATCATTTGCCTCTAGTTGTATAAGGGGGATGGGTGAAGAGTACATAAATTGAGGAAACCATTGGGAGACTCTCTCTATTTTTTACTGGCTGTGGGCAACTCAAAACTCTTCTTGGATGAAGACTTTCCAGTGTGACATTAGATGGGAAACACCCATACTCCTTCTGTATGCAAGTCTAGTAAACTTACTGGCTTCCCAGATTGTAGCTTTGGTAAAATTTTACCTCTGGTTATTGTAGGGACCAAGGGATGAGGGGGAAGACATTGCTTATGCTTCTAGAAGGAATTTGAGGAAGAACATAACAATAAGACAAGATTAATGGGAAGAAAATGATCCTAAGAGGAATATTGAAATGAAATTGGATTCATATTAATGGTATCCAAAGGCAGGAAATATGCCATAATTTTTGTTTTCCTAGAAAGAGTAAATGGAATAGTGCTTAAATGCAATAAGTTTATTTGGGAAGAGATGGGGTAGAGAGGTGAAAGGAGTAGGAGAGAAGACAGTAGAATTTGAAAAAGGAATGACTTAGTGAGCAAATTATTGATGTCAGTGTTTGTACTTTAATTCAGGGAGGCAATGTTAGAAAGTGGTTTGAGTATGCTTCAAAGACTTTGTCCTCAAATCTTCCGTCTAAGAATTCTTTAAAGCTGAATGAATTAATTCCAACTTCAAATCAGATTTATATTTGTGAAAGAGGAGCATGCTTTCAAAGCTTCCAAAGATCTCCCTATGTTTACACTATGGAACAAATAGACAGAATCTGTAAATATATGCTTAATGGATATGGACCCTGAGGGTGTCATCACTGTCTGTTGCATAACTAAACATCCACTGACATTCATTCTTCACTGTCTTTGGAGCTCCAAAGTGGCATTTGTAGACATTTTTTAAAGAAAATAAATAGGTCATCAATCAGAAAACCTAGTGGGACATGTGATAGCCCTCATGCTACAGTGTCCATGGGCCCAAGGCTCACTTGCATAACTATTATCATCCACTTTACTGTCTCTGTGCCATGTTATCAATTTGCTTATCCAAACACCTTTCTAGTGGGACAGCTGATACCTTCATTCCTGGAGATTTGAGAATCTTCATTTTTTTAAAAACAATTTTATTGCCAAATTTGCTGCAATTGTTAATTCATAATTAATATAAGACACAGATGTACCCAGTGAACCTCCTATGCTCAGGATAATAAATTTAATATTTGTAGCATATCACAATGAAATATACTCAGGCTCAAAGCTAATTTCTTTGTAAAATAACTTTTTTCATGATATTATCAAGTTAAACATGCTATATAGCTTCAGGTTCAGTAACCCTACTTAAATACTTTCAAGGCAGCTCCACATCTGTCTAGAAAACAATCCAATCTTTAATCTTCAGTCTTAAGTTGTAGAAATGAGTGAAAATAAAAACTCCATTGAGGTCACATGACATGATGGTGCTAATAGATACTTCTGTTTCTACTCCTTATTCAATGAATATACATGTTATTTCTATTGGGAACAAAGAATACCTGATGATGACTCTTAGCACAAAGATTTTGTACAAAACCACAAATGTACATGCTTATTTCTGAGCTGAAATATTAGGTACATAAGAAAATTCTAACCAAGTTTGAGAGAAGCAAACATTTATGGGAATGAGCATCAATATTTTTTAAATTTATTGATTTGTGTCTGTATTTCATACAGAACATCCCAAACAGTCTTATTCATCTTTAATCCCGCATCCCAAATACACCCTCCCATACCCCTGCCCCACTGGAGCCCATATACTGTGTCATCCCTGTTACTGTCCACCGTATTATCAGTGCCCTCAGCCGTTAACCAGTGCTAGTCCATCTGCTGAATTTAAACAGCCTATCTAGAGTTCCTTGTTTTAGGAATGTCAGCTTTTCCTCATCTAGCAGCAATCATTTTGCCAACATTCCTTCACATAAGATTAGGGTCTGCTGTTCATTTTCCCAGTTCAGTGCTGGATTACTGTTTGGGAGTCTATTGGGCCACCCTGGCCAACAACTCAAAGGAAGGTATCTTCTGTCTGGCATTATTTCTTGTTATATAGCCTTTAGCTATACACATGGACGCTTAAAGAAATATACTGATACTCTAATCTTTGCTTATACCTTCCTTTAGAGTGTTTAAGATGATACAGTTGACCCAGATTAACCAATTTATTTTTACTCTTAAGGTCATTTGAGGATCTTTTCCTCAGGGGGTCACCTGGGCTTGGGAAGAGCCCCTGGCTCCTTTCTTTTACAGTTCCATCTATGTGAACATAAGTCAATAGTCTTGCTCTACCGTGGATAGCTTTACTTGGAAACATGGAAGAAATGTTTCCTCTGTATTGACCCACCTCTTTGTAGACTGGACACTGGTTCAAGTCAATCTGGTGGGTTCTCCAAGGCCTCCATGATCAAGAGGACAGGTGACTCACCACAGTTACAGGACACTTTGAGATATGAGCATCAATATTTAGAAAAACTTTTGACAGCATGATCATTTAGGAAAACAACTAAAGTAGACTTTCTCCCTGGGTCTGTGAACTCCCGAGTTATTTTTTTTTAGCAGATTTCAAGTAAAAGGCATGAATTTCATCCTGTGGAGAAAGTCTTGCATCTCGGCAGAAAGCAATGAGTAATATTACAATACACATCAAATATGGAACATGTGGAATCTCTTTCAATGCTACAGACCATCTGAAACATTATTGAGAGGTAATGTTCTATCACTAACATGTATCCTAACAAAGATCACCTTAGAGTTGTGCTTTGATGCTGGTAAGACCCTTGCTGATTTAGTCCCTTTAAGGAACTCATTCTGATAGTTTATTCTGAGGTACTAAGGAGTAAATTCCAATATTATATAGCCATAGTAAACCCAATATTGTAGACCACATCTCTATGTCTTCAATCATGTTGAAATATTTTATAAAACAAGTGTTATCTGTCTGTTGAAAATTTTTGCTTCTGAGTTTTATGTAACTATTTCAATGAGATATTCAATATAAGTATAGGTAGTCTTGTTAGGATGTTGGATCAAAAGTTACTGAATACCTGTGACTTGAAGAATCCATCTCATACACACACACACACAGTTTATGTTCTGCCTCTTTCATCCATGTTGGTCCTTTGGAAATTCATTCTCAGTCATATTTTCTTATTTTCTGTAGTGAATGCCTTAGCAGTTAGTGGCTGTGTTAGTAAGATTTTCATTGTTACAGCAATGTGGCTGAGATATCAAACCATAGAACTTAGCAGCCTATTTTTTGTTTATAGCTTTGGAGGGTCTGTTGTATAATGGGCTATTCTCATGATCCTGGACCTGTGGTAAGGCAACATATCATGTCATGAACAGGTAATAGATACAAATAGCTCCATTTCATAGTCTTCAAGCAAAACTGAAGATTTCAATAGAATTATTTTAGAGAGATGACATTTCATTGTATTGATTACTATTGCCTTCTGTCCTCTGCATGAGTATACACAGAATCCCATATTCTACTGCAAATTGTTTGGACTATACCCATGTACTTGATGTATACCAAATTGCTTTCCTCACATAACTGATGCCTAACTGCCTGGATCATATTAAAGTACTTCATGACTTCTATTGTGTTCTCCTGTATTAATGTATTGAGGAAAGTATTTGATTAAAAAGATTTTTTTGTTGATGACTGAGACAAAAAGAAGAATTGATGAATATGTATTGGCTGGAACTCTTGGCTTCATTTTGAGAGTATCACAAATATTCTTTTTATAGTAGGGCTTTGCTGAATCTGGCAATCTTAAGGTTTAAAATTCATGACAGTGAGGGGCTATCTACTTTCTACATTTATGAAGTATATGGAAAGACAATGAAACCAGCATTGACAGTATTAACTTCTAGACTGTATGCAGTATGGGTATGGGTGGTGAGTAGAAAAAGGCAGGTGATAGTTAATACAAGCAGCCATTCTCAAACTGGATGCACATATTATTACAGAAAATTTATAAGTCGATAAAGAAGCTCATAAGAAGTGTAATAGATTCAACATGGATTTTCTGTGTGTGTAATTCCAGACAATTGAATACTTAATATAGTAAATTAGCTAAAAAGCTAATTGGAATATTATAAAATTAGACTTAACAGTCTTACTTGAATCAAAGTCACCTAATTTTGGATCTTGAAACAACTAGAGTTTCTGTTAACTGACTCATTTTAGAAGTATAAAAGCTGAGCAAATATATGATTTATGAAAAACAGTACATTTCTAAAGCAACAACTCTTTATTTTCTTCTTCTCAAGCTCTGAATTTTTCTTGGACAAATATCCAAGTCCACAGTGACACAAAATAGAAAATAAACATAGTCTTTGTACTAAATTTATCATCTACTCTATATGATAAAATATGTTAACCTTCTAATCTTAGAAAAAATAAACTACACTAATTGGATTCACATTGAACATCCTTCATGTTCTAATAATACAAAAGTAAAATATTCATAACTTGATCACAAAATGTCAATACACATAGAAAAAAATTGAAATTTGGCAGAATGGAGAAACAACTGTTATTGCCTACAGGAAAACAATTAAGAGGGTACTATAAAACCCCAGTCACTTGGAACTGGTTGAGCTCTAAATTAGAGAGTTGTGTGAAAATATTTAAGCTAAATTGTAATTTAAAGAGCTAGAAGTGAGTTTCTATTGTATATGTCCTGTTAGGTTAAAGCTGCCATTGTTAGTAACACTTAAAACTCTGAGGTAGGGAGTAAGGACAGGAATAGAAACCTAGAATTGTCTGATTTCTAAAGGAGAAAATATAAATATGTAAATTATGTCAAGGAAAAAAATCGGCCCATATCTCTTCTTCTTTTCTGTGCAATAGAAAGAAGAATAATTCTGTGTTCATGCACATTGTCCATTAGGCTTAATTTTAGATCTTCGAAGGGGAAGAAAATGTACACGATGGCAGAGCACTTGCCTGGCACTCTCAAGTCTCAGGGCCCTGGGTTTGATCAGGAAAAATAAAAGAGGGTTTTTCTGAGTCCATTGGTATTTGCCTCTCATGTCTGCATTTGGTATGCAAAGGCAGGATGACTGGAAGTTTGAGGGCAGCCCGGGCTGTATGAGGAAGCCCTGTGAAAACAAAACAACAAAAACAATCCATGCAATGAACTTTTCAAGACATGAGTTCCCAATTCCCAATATTCTGGTCTTTGTGGAGCTGATTGATATTGAATGCACCAGATAATATAACTACTCGGATACTGGCAATTCACCAAAAAGTCTTAAAATTACATGGAGTTTCTCTAGATTTTTCTGCCATCATTTAGTTGTCTACAAAGTCTAATAACTTTTAACAACAATGATCCAGTTAATATTTCATTTAAGTTGGTCCAAATAGGTTTATGTTTTTTTCATAACCCACATTTTAAATTTATTTTTTAAATAATGATTTATAAAATGGAAAATGGAAACATTTTTAATAATCACATCTTTTATAATATTTTATTTTTTGGTCTTTTTGAGACAGGGTCTTCCTGTAGTTACAGCTGGCGTGGAATCACTGTGGTGACCCAGCAGAGATCTGCCTGCCTCTATTTCCCAACTGCTGGGATTAATGGCATGTGCCACTATGCCTGGTCACACCTTATTTTTTATACCAATTTTATAGATTACAGCTAAAATACAAAATATTAAATACACGCAAAAGAAAATGTCTTACTAAGATTAAGAACCTGGGCTAATAATCATTTTTCTTTTTTTTTCTAGTTTAATGAATTTTTTTTCATTTACCTGTTGAAATGCCTTATATGTATGGACTAAGTTCACATAGACCACTTCAATATAACCTTTATATCCATAGACATTAGCTGTGAAAATGAATTTGCAGATGCACGACCAAAAACTTTTGCCTACACCAAATACAAATTTTAATCTCAGTAAAAATGTCAGGTGATGTCATTATGTGCACAAACTTATTATTTAAGGCATAGTTTCTTTGCCCTGAGGATTTTTTTTGCATAAATATTTGGTTGGAGTTATTGTTTCCATTCATCTTCACAGATGCAACTCTCTGATGCAGTAAGGAGGGGTGTTGACTATTGTAATAAATGGTGGTAAAATATTTTCACTTCATCTATGATGAATATCTTTTCTTCTGATTAAATTTTCATAAAATCTATATCTTTATGATGATATACACACAGAGTTTTGATTATGAAATGGAAATTTTGATCTTTGCTACTACTAAATTATGGCATGGGATTAAATATTGTTGTTGTATTAGGGAATACAACATGAAGGCGAGCTGTTTTGTATTGTCATAGACCCAGACAATTCAAATGATAGTTTCAATTTCAGGGCCAAGAAATCAAGATTCCACAGAATAATAATTTAAAACGTTTCTATTTCTTGAGAAATCTTGAAGTCATATATTCTTCAGAGTTGGTAACAGGCTTTCTGAACAATTTTAGAGTCTTCAGTCCTGAATTCTCTTCTCTTTAAAAAGAAATTATTGAATTTTAATGATTTTCTTATAATTTGATGGTATTTAAGTATTCTCTCCCATTTACACCTCTCTCCATTTCCACTGGCCCAATTCAGTGTAATTTGATTCAATGTACAATAATGGCCTATAGACTCTGATCTGTGTTTCCACATGTCGCTTCAGGTGGGTTGGGTCCATCCCCTGGAGCATGATCAAATTACAAGTAGGCCCATTCCTATAAGAGACTCTCTCCCCTCCTCCTAGCAGTTGTGAAATGCTTAGATTTTGGGGGGGGGTTACTTTATTTATTTATTTATTCATTTATTTATTTATTTACTTTAGGAAGCATGGTTTGTTAATGTATCATTTTACAAATAGGGTACAAAATAGTAAGAGACAAGTCACATAATCACAATAGGCTGGCATTTTTCTCTGGGATTCATGGTGATTCATAGTTTTAATCCATGTGATATTTCCTGTAAATGTCATGAATATATTTTACAGCTGAGTAATATTCACTTGTGCATATGTGCCATGCTTAAGACGAAACCTTTAATCCCAGAATGTGACTGGTCTCTGGGTTAATATTTCTTACCCATTGCCCCATCTTTATGATGCTATTTTGTCTGGTTGGAGCTTGCATGGGACTTTTGCATGCTGTTACCATTACTGTGAGTTCCTATGTGTAATTTAGCAGCTATGTGGACAACTTTTTCCTTGTGGTCTTACATCTCTGACTCTTTCAGTATTTCTTCCTCCTTTTCCCTAATGATGCCTGAGCACTGGGGTTCTGAATTTTGAAATAGGAATCTTTTTTCAGGAATGAGCATTCTATGATCACTTGTCCTTTGCACATTGGCAAGATTTGGGTTTCTGTGTTAATCACCATCTGCTACATAAAGAAAACTCTCTGGTGAGAGTTGAAAGATTCATTATCTTAAGAATAGAGGTTGCACTGAAAATATGTCACTTAGGGTTAAGCATTTTACAGACAATTATTCTTGGTGTTAGATCAGTTATGTAACTCTAAGCTAGTCTCCATCTGTTGCAAAAAGAAGCTTCTTTGATGAGTAGTGAGAGTTACAGTTCCCTGTAAATATAAAGATTCATATTTGAAATACAATAAGAAACCTATTGATCAAGGAATATGGAAAATGCAGGTTTTTCTCTAGAATCTATGACTTCTCCAGGTATTTGTAGTTTACTTAGTTTATAGTACCTTGCATAAGCTTCCTCCCATTGAGCAGGAATTAATTCTAACTAGACAGATGTTGATTACCTCCATGATAAAAGTACCACTAATGGACCAATGGTGGCAGTTTGCTGGGCCAGGCGTAATTGAAATTAGACTTTCCAGCTTAGTAGGGCCATTGATCGGTTTTCTACATTGACAGCTTACACAGTATATAATGATACCTTGAAAATTAGTCTTCTGGGAGGAGAATTCCAGGTCAGTTCTAGCTCAGTTACTCTAAGCCCTACTTTTACATTTTGACCGGTCTACAGCAATAAGATCTTACTTTCAAATTCTGGGAAACAATCAAAGACTTTGACAATAACATATATTCTTTTGTGAGTTTCTTGGACTACTCTGACCAGAAACTAGAAGGAAATTGTCTCCTTCCTGGCACTGTAGTTTGATATATAGCCTATAGCCATACACATGGTCTTATTCTAGCCATACCTATATCATCTATATCTATATCTATCTATATCTATCACTTATCGATATCATCTGTATCTACCTATATCTATATTATCTATATCTATCTATATCATCTATATTTATATCTGTATCTGTATCTATATCTATCTAGATAGGTATCTAGATAGATGTCTAGATAGATGTCTAAATAGATGTCTGGATAGATGTGTCTAGACAGATAGATAGATAGATAGATAGATAGATAGATAGATAGATAGAACTATATATAGGTATATACACATATATAGCATGTGTATTTTAGGTAGGCATTTGAACAATATATTTCCCTCTATTTATTCACAAAATCTAAACATTGTTTATCTCACTTCTCAGTTCCCTTCTATAACCCTCCTCTTTCTCCAGTTAAAATATCCCCTTTCCCTTTCCCCCTTTATAACACCTGTCCCCTAATATCCTTTTTTCTTAAGCTTCTTTTGCCCTTTTACTCTCATGGCTTCTTTACAGTTTCTTGGTTCCTGCAGTTAAAGGATATATACTCAGATTTAAGGATTTGGATCTAAGATCCACAAATGGGAGAGATAATATGTCTCTTGCTTTTCTGAGTTCCTGTTACCTCACTTAGTATAAAAGTGTCTAATTCCAACCATTTACCTGAAAATTTATAGAAATTTGCTTTCCTTTAATACAGAGTAGATCTCCACTGTGCAAATGCACATTTTCATTATGTATTCACGAGTTGAGTGACATTTAGCTTCTTTCCATTTATTAGCCAGTGTGAAAAGAGCAGAGGCAAACATAGCTGGTCAAATATTTCTGTAGTAATTTGAGTACACTGAGTATATGCAAAGGAGTGGTATAACCACATTATATGGTAGATTTATTTTTAGTTTATTAAGAGCTTTCCACACTGATTTCCACAGTGGTAGTACCAATTTGTATTCCCACTAATAGTTGAAGAGTGTTCCTCTTTTGACATAGCCACATCAGTATTTGTGTTATTTGTTTTCTTTTACCTTAGCCGTTCTGACTTGGGCTAGATGAAATCTTTAAATATTTTTATTTGCATTACTCTAATTACTAAGAATGTTGAACATTTTAAAGGTGTTTCTTAGCCATTGGTATTTCTTCTTTTGAGAGCTCTATATTCAGATCCATAGCCTATTTTTTGAGTCACTTGTTTTCTTGATTCTTTGTTTATTGCATTCTTTGTATATTCTGAATATTAATATCCTATCAGATGAATTGTTTGTGAAGATTTTCTCCCACTCCATGTGCCTCCTCTTTCTCCATTGATTTTTTTCCTTTACAGATGCATTTTAGTTTTATGAGACCCCATTTGTTGCATGTTGACCTTAGTTCCTAAGCCAATGATGACTGATTCAGAAAGTCCTTTCCTGAACCTATATTTTGCAGGTTACCAAATATTTTTCTAACAGTTTCAGTATTTCAGGCTACACCTGGAGATACTTGTTCTATCTGGAGTTGATTTTCTGAAAGATGAGAGATCCGAGTTTAATTTCATTTTTCTACAGGCAGAGATCCAATTTTGCCAGCATCATTTATTGAAAATGCTATCTTCCAGAGTGTGTTCTTGGCACATTTGTCATATATGAGGTGGCTGTAATTGTACACACTCATGTTTGGATCTTCTAATTTGTTCCATTGATCTGCAAGTTGTTTTTTTTTTTGAAAACTGGATTTTCTTATTAAATGTCAAAGTTATGTTGTCATTCTCAAATGGCATCTAAGATATATAGTCATCTTCAAGATATAAATTCCTCAGGTAAATATTGGCAGGAGAGGAAAAGAAAAAGGATTCTTAGCCAATTATAAGCAAGTTTCCCAGAACCTACTGTATTTAGTATTTTACAATTCTGTCTGACTAACCAGAAATATACCATTTAGTCTAGTTAATAGGGAGGTATGCAAATGTAGTTTTGTCTTGGAACAATTCATTTAAAGATTATTTTGTGCCATGAATTGTGGCATACACCTGCAGTCTTAGATATGAGGAAGTGGAGGCAGTGGATTCTGAGTTTGAGAACATTTTACACCACATGGAGGAGGAGGAGGATATCCTACATACAAATAATTTTTGATAGGAATATTCATTCTATAGATAATAATATATTTATTATTATTGTGTGTTTGTGTGTATATGATGCATGCATGTAAATATGGGCATATGCATGCTGAAACATTGTAGTAGAGTCCAAGGTTCAACATTATTTATTTACTTGGTTCTTTCTAAAGTGGTATCCAGAGATTGAATGTAGATTTTTTGGTTTCTGTAGAAATTGCTTTTACTACCATGCCATTTCTCCAGATTTACATCAATCAATCAATCAATCAATCAATCAACCAATCAATCAGTCACTTAATCAAAGACAAAATTATTTATTTATTCAATTATTCATCAAATCCAAAATTACTCACCACCTCAATTCTCAAACATAAACTTTTCATTTCATTATAAGCAATTTCCTCCAAAGCATAGTATAATATATATTAAATTTAAAATTTTAATAATAATTTTTAGACTGAATGATAAAAGAAACACTTTAATTTCAAAGACATGATTTATTGAACATTAAAAAACCAAGACATATGCAGTGAAACAGCTACATAGAATTGTCCCCTGGTAGCCAGATGATAGAAAGACACCATCTTCCCAATCTTATTTGTGCTGATTTTCCTAAGATCATCATAGCTGAACTTGTTGCCTCTCACATGCTGCAAGGAAGGAGGGGCAGGAAGACTCACAGGATTCTCAAGGAGAGTCCAGCCACACCTCCCAATCAGCTAATCAGTCCTTGTTTCATATGCCCTGGTGGTGGGGTTAAGGTTACATAGGCTGAGGAATTCTAGGGGAGGCTCTCTCAACATTTTATACATCTGTGGGAAGGCCACCGTGCATACTTGGATAAATAACTTCTCCCGTGATTTGTGGGGGACGTACCTACAATTCTGTCAGTAAAGCCTCACTCATTGCTCTGTTAGCAAGCCCAGTAAACTCATTGGTTTCCCAAACTGCACTTTCCTGTAATCATACCTTGGTTTGTTGTTGAGACCTATATAGGAGGGGACAGATATTGTTTATGCATCCTCACCCAAAGGAATTTAGGTCAAAAATAGTAACCAAATATATAACAAGTAATGAAGCTACACTAATGCCAGATAAAATAAAATTTAAGACAATGAATATCAGTAAGAATTATTAAAGTAATGTCAAGTTGAAAATATTCTAATCATTACATGGTTAATTTATTAGGAAATTATAAGATTATAAATGTGTGCATAGGGAAAGATCAAATCTATACTAAAGAGGCATGGTAATTAAAACTGCGGTCCTGTTAAGAAGCAGACATGTAGATCAGTGTAATAGTAGAGAGGACCCAGAAATACACCCATACTGCTACAGATTCTTAATTTTCAAGAAAGATGCCAAAACATATATTGGAAAAAAGAAACTTTTTCAACAAATGTTTCTGGGAAAACTAGGTATTCACATGTAAAAGAATAAAATTTGACCCCTATCTTTCACCTAATAAAAAAATCAATATTTACACCAAAGGGCTTGGAAACATTGTGGAAGAGGGGGTGGGAAGATTGTAAAAGCAGAGGGGCAAGAAATTTGTTGCTAAACAATGCATTCTAGACATGATAGGGAAGCTATACCAGTGAATTATCTGAAGTATGGCAGCCTAATGAGATCTTCATAATGAAAAAATCAGTTTAAATTATAATTTGCATGGGAAAATTTTAACAAGATCCAACCTCAAGATGAACAGCTATTGGCAAACAATGGATGTTGAGGAAGGGAGAACTTTCTTCCAGTGACTTGTTCCCTGAGAAGTTATGTAATCCCAAGTGGGCAGCTGTAAACACATGTACAAAGGTTCACCATATGATTATATGCAGCAATAACAATCAAATAAGAGGTTGATAGTTTGTGAGGGGGTGAGGGGAATGGGGACAGGGGAATTTGGAGAGGTACTAGGAGGGAAGGAAATGATATGAACACAATTCTCATGCATGCAATTCCAGAAAAAAATGCATTAACAATTACTTAAAATGTATAAAGTCCCATTAAAATACTTTACGTGTGTGTGTGTGTGTGTGTGTGGTATGTGAATATAATCATATTCTATAGCACAGGTATGGATGTCAGAGGACAACTTTTGAGAGTCAGGTCTTTCCTTCTGCCATAAGGCTCAGAAACTGGACTTAGATAAACAGGCTTCCATGGCACTCTTTGTATGAACTGAAACATTTCACTGACCCAGATCAAATTTTTAATGTAAGACCTGAAAATCTGAAACTGGTAAAGGAGAACACGTCAAAACATAGATACAGGAAAGGACATTCTTAAATGGTTCCAACAGTTCTAAAAATAAGAGCCCGAATTAACAACTGAAGTTGGATTGAATTATGAAGTTTCTGCACAGAAATGGAATGAAATAGCACTGTGAAGAGATAGTCTATAAGAAAATCTTTATTAATTAAACATCTGACAAAAGATTAGTACATAGAATCTGGAAAAAATGAAAATATTATACTATTATGGAATCACATTATCACCATCCCATCAATAAATAGGCTAATGGATTGGGCTAAATAAAATTGTTAAAAATATAGGAACAAATGTTCATAATTTTTAACACTGAAAAACTATAAATTAAAATGGCATTATGATTCCTCTCAGCCTTGTGTTTCATTAGAAAGCAACAAACAGCTGTAAACATGTGGCAGAAGAAGAAACCATTATACATCAATAGTGGGACAGTCACTATGGAAATCAGTAGGAATATCATCAAAACTAAAAATAGAGCCATTATATGATCCAGCTATACAAAAAGGTATCTAAGCCAGCATTTCACAGAGATATCTACCCATCCATATTTATTGCTAATTATTCACAATAGCCAAGTTATTCAACTAGTCTATATGTTTGTAAAAAGTTGAGTGGATAAAGAAAACAATGGCATACATACACAATGGGGTTTTATTCACTATTAGAAAAATAAAAACATGCAATATTTGTCATTTTGAGTCTGTCTTCTTTTTCTTAATATGATTATCTCCAGTTTCATCTACTCTCCTTAAAATGATATATTTTTATCTTCAATCCTTCATCAGTAGACAGTTCAAATAATTTATTCTATAAGGTTTTAATTAAATACAAAGTATCTTACAATGAAAATGATTCCAGTCTTTATGCATTTGTGGATGACCAAGCTTACAACATCACACATTGTAAAACAGTTCTGTTGCATGTTCTTTCCCAGCTCAAGTTTCATGTGAATCATGACACAAATTTGACAAAACCAAAATTAATCTATGTCATGTGCAACAAAAGACCATATTCTTGAATATTAAGCAACGTAAAATTAAGCTATAGAGTTTCTAAGCTGCTCTTAATGATATCTGTATTTATTTTGTCATAGACTAATAACTAGTTCATGGGGTGCTGCTCCACTCTGCAGACTGCATTTGATCAACACTGCTTCAGGTATTCCAGCAGAATAAAAGATCAAGATTTAAACAGAGAACTTTCTCAGAGGCCTTTCAACTTTCCTGTGTGTTAGCTATGTTCTGCAAAGTAAAGCTGTCAGAAAAGGGATCACATATAAGCAGATTACAGGCAACTCCTATCAATTTATGTGAGCAGTTGCATTAATTTAACTAGTAAATTTAATTTTAATCACATTTAATTCCATTCCTTAAGATTACTATGTATTTCATTCAGATCTGGATTCACACAAATGATATAATTTTATTCTTCTAAAACTTAATAAAACCCTCCATCCTCTGATCATTGGATCATTAGCATGCTTGGTTTAATGATTTTTGACAGTAGGTTTTAATACAAGGATTTTGAAGTAATTTTTAAGTTAAATCTCTATTGAAATTAAATAAAATATGAAGAAGAATATATAATGAGAGAGAGGTTAGAGAGCGTGTGAGTTACTATAATCAGAATTTTCTTTATATGTATAGAATTGTTCAAGAATAAATACAATAAAACATAAAAATCTGAAGTCACTATTGTCTAAATGGAAACTATTACAACAATGTCTAATTATGCAATGTTTTTGGTAAACTATTAATATATATATAACATATTTTTTTTGTATATAATTTCATGTAGGCATATTCAGAATAGACTGAATCATTACTGCAGAGACTTTTGGTTAAGATCAAGTGAGGAATATACTCTTATTTTCTTTACTCCATGAATTTATTACCTATAATTTAACACCAGAAACAGTAGCTGTATCTTGTCCCATGTTTCCCTAGAGCAGGAGCTCATAGGTATCCAATGGGTTCTATTCTCTGGATTTAGTGAAATTTAATAACTCTGGAGAATAATCCAGCTTTAAGCTCATTTGTTTCAGTGAATGGAAATCATCCTATGTATAGGATAAGGTTCTCCATTTCTTAGCATAATGCTACCCAGAGGGAGAGGACATTTTGTGCTCCTTAAGACAATCAGCTTCCTTCCTTATATGACACTCTCCATTTTCAATAGCTCTTGGAAGTCCTCACACAATGCTCTGAATTTTTTTGAATTTTGTATCTGCTAATAGACACACAAATCTTCCTAATTTAAGGTATGTTTTTATATTAAGAGAAGTCCAATAATGTCCTTATCTAAGTTCAATGATGCCATATAATACAGCACATTCATGGAATGAAGCTCATTCATTCTCTGCTCTGAACCTAGGATGCCTTAAATCTGTAATTTCGCTGATTTGTAAAAAGCATTTGTATATACTGTTTTTTTTTTAATTTGATACTTAGAAGGCAATTGTTTAGCACAATGATTATTACTATTCCATTCAAACTAGAAATCTAAATAATTTCACAAGGTCACATAAGTGAATATGCCTCATCATTAGTTTAAAATAATAAAATGGGAGCTGGAGAGATGGCTCAGCAGTTAAGAACACCTGCTGTTCTTTCAGAGGACCTGAGTTCGACTCCCAGCACCCATATGCCAGCTAACAACTGTCTGTAACTCCAGTTCCAGGGGCTCCAACATCATCTTCAAGCCTCTGCAGGACATTGCACTTACATACATGCAGGCCAAACATTCATTAACATAAAGAAATCAATAAAATATTTAAAATAGTATAATGGATCATAATAAGTGTCCTCCATAACAAATACTGTATAATGTTGCGGGATCTCCTCAGGCCAGCTGTGAAGACCCTAACCTGGATCGGGCCCCCTGCCGATTTGGGGGGCAAGAAGCGTGGAGTCACAACACACAGACTCTGGGAGTCAGGTAGAAGCAAGCAGTAGGCTAGGTGCTGCAGGCTCCTTTAATGCAGGAGGGGGCAGGCCTTATATTTCCCTTTTCTCAGCCCCCAAGTCCCTTTAGTCAGAGCACCGTTTTCTGATTGGTCCACGCCATGCAGTCTGTCAGCAGTAACAGGGCTCCTGAGCAGGATATGGGGGCCTGGGCTCCTTTTGGAGGCTATTTGTGGACCAAGAAGTAAAGTGAATTCTCCCTGAATCCCAGGGCTCTGGGTCCACACCATCTTTGGAGGCCTCCTGCTACAGTATAAAACACATCAAGTAAAATCATAGTAAACTTTTAGATCACTAAAAATATAGAGAACTTAAAGGCATGTGTTCTAGTTACTTTTCAATTGCAGTGATAAAACACTGACCGAAACAAAGTTGGGGAGGAAAGGCTTTATCTTACATCTCCCTGGTCACCCTTCATCACTGAGTGCAATGCAGGAACTCAGAGCCGGAAGCTGGAGCACAGACCATATACGATACACTATTGCATATATAACCAAACAATTAATCAAATAACAAGGATAGTTTCATACCTGATAGGTTTCTGAACATTCAGTCCTCCTCCTTGGTTGACTTTAAAGCAAATTTAAAAATGTTTTTCAGCCATACTGCCAGTGAATTAATGGAAAATATAAGAAATTATCATTTCTGGTTGATCTACAGTGACAAATAATTTCAGTCATCACGAAAACATGTTTCTGTTATAAGAATTAAGAAACATCTGTACAGAATGAGTGTGAAAAGTTCCAGGTTAAAGGCATTAAAAATATAAAACATGCACAATTACAAGAGTATTTACTATCACTTAATTTTTGACAAAAAGGATTAAATGGGGATACAGTAAGAAAAAAAAAGTCATGAGCAAAAAAACTTTAATAATAATATAATTGTTTCGGCAGAGAAATAAATTCAAATACTCATAGTATTGTGAATGCCCAATGTCAAATATGTATAGGTCAGGGATTAGGGTATGATTTTAAATTAAATCTACATATAGAGTTTCCAGAATCAATGGAAGTGTAATACACTCAAAGCAGAAGTAACAAGTTCAAAAGCAGCAATGAGAGGTGAGTGATTGTTTCTGTTGTGGGGAAACTAGGACAGCTAGATATGAGTTCTTGTTATTGTAAGGAGTCCTTCATTCATGATAAAAGAGAGACACTAGATATGTGCATTTTTTAATAAAACAATAAGAAAGTTTTCAAATAAATATTAATGAATGCATCACATAACTGTATAGCCGAGGAACAAATAGATTTAAGAGTCATAACTCCACATGGGTTCAGTTTGAAATCCTGTGGTGAATAATTTCAGGAGATAACAAACATCAAGAACCTAGGGTGTTATGTGGAAACTAGGGATACTGAACATGACTATCTCAAACTGTAACAATTAGAAGAAAGAGAAAGAGTAATATTTAATAAGTTGTACTGGATAAAATGTTATGAAACTGAATTTTAATGGAGTGATTTTAGTATTAAGCAAGTATATTATCTCTCAATATACTGTTATGTTTCCTTAAAATAATCATTTAAAAATATACATTGAATTATATTAAAATGTAATTCATTTATTTTTATATTTCCTTGACAAATATTGTTTATGTATTTTAAACTACAATGAACTTCATAAATTCAAAGTTATTCTTCCTTTGTGTGATGCCATATTTTACTATATTTGACAAAATATTATTCTGCTATTTGAATAACTGATTTTCCTTAATCTACAATTAACTTCTAAATATTTATACTAAAAGGATGTTTTCCCATGGAATTGAAAAATGTTATACAGGGTTTTTTAATCACTGTTTTTACTTCTTATGATAAAGAAATGTGTTTCCTCTTAAATTTATTTGCTGTGTGTGTGTGTGTGTGTGTGTGTGTACACTTACAACATGTATATATGGCCGATCAGTGTGATAGTGCACAAGTGCAAGTCAGAAGAAACCTTTGTAGAGTGAGTTTTCATCTTTTTTTTTAAAATAATCCCTCTGTGTGTATCTGCGTGCACGTGTATAATCTTTTATTATTTCACAAGGGATATTTTAATTTTTTGTTGTTTTATTGAATTTTTGTGTATTCCGTACAGAACATCTTAAACACTCTTGATCATCTTTATACCCCCGACCCCACTGGCACCCTCCCCTACCCCTAAATGGAGTTACAAGTATCAAACTAGGGTTTTGAAGCTGTGCTTTTGGCAGCTGTGCTGTGTCCCACATTATTTCATTTTTTATCAATGTGATTTCTAACTGCTACTAAAATATTTTGTCTTTGTTTTAAACATATTATTCTGAAAAACAACTAAGAAATTACTTTTATTGTCTGAGACTTACACTATCATGTCAAATTACAAATGATTTGTGCAAGGTAAAAGTCTTAATCTATCTGGAATTACATCCACACTCACAAATGTATTTTTCTAATATAGAAGTACTCATTTTCCTGACTGTCCCTCAGGGAAATTTGATAACTGTATAAAATGCAAATTAATGAATATAACTT
>NW_008343216.1:1106694-1122079 GCF_000622305.1 Nannospalax galili | reverse complement strand
ATGCTTGTCACTTCATTGCATGTGACATAAATGTGAAAGAGGTTAAAGATAAGGAGGATTGAAAAAGTGTCTGTTATTCATTGTTTTTCCTTCATAATAAAAGTCTATGAAACATGCCACACAATATATTGCAGGTACAGATAGCATTATAAATCAATATTATGAATCCTATAAATTAATTAATTGCTTTAAAATATTTTATTGAATCCTTGAGAGTTTCATTCACTGTATTTTGACTTTATTCAAACTCCACTCCCACCTTACTACCCACCTACTTCAGATCTTTCTTGATATTTTATTTGCTATTTTTATTTTATGTGTATGAGTGGGTTGTCTGTGTAGTTTTAAGTGCATCCATGTTGCTCCATTCCCATAAAGGTCAGAAGAGGTCAGCTGGATTCCCTGGAACTGGAGTTATGGATGGTTCTTAGACACCATGTGGGTTTTGGGAATCTGAAAGAGCAGTTAGTTCTCTCAACAGCTAAGCCATCTCTTCAGTCCCATCATGCCTTTTATTATTATTTCTACTTATTTATTTCATTTTATGTGTATGAGTATTATGTTTACAAGAATGTAAGTACACCCATGACTTGCAGAGCTTGCCAAGGTCAGAAGAGGGCTTTGGATCCCCTGGTCCTAGAGTAACAGACACTGGTTAGCTGCTATGTGGTTGATGGGATTCAAACCAGTGTCTTCTGCTAGAGCAGTCACTGCTTTTTACCACCTCTCCAAATCCTATTATAATTTTTTAAAGACCTTTCAGCAGTAATTTGTGTTTTTTCAAATGCTCTTGGGTGTGAGCCCATTCGCTGGACTATGATAACACTACCTGGGTTTGTGCCCTAAAATAAGACTGCTTTCCCTTTTCTCTTCTTGAGAATCTCCTCCATCCATGCTGCATTTGTCTTGGGGTTGCATAGGTCTTGTGCATGATGTCACAAGCAGAGTGGGTTTATAAGTGCAACTGCCCTTTTGTTTCCAGGAAACATGGTTTCCTAGTATTCATCCACCATCTCTGGCACAAACCATCTTCCCACCATGTCTTCACAGTGATTCCTGAGTCTTGGGAGGAAAGGGTGTGACAGAGGTATTCCATTTATGGCTGAGCACTCTTCAGTTTCATATTAACTGCATGTTGTCCAGTTATGAGTTTCTGTGTTAATCACCATCTGTTGCAAGAATCTTCTCTGCTGAAAATTGAAAGCTGCACTAATCATGGGTGCAACAAGTCATTAGGAGCTGGTTTAATACTATGTCTATGTAACAGAAAAAAAAAAAGAAAAAAAATGGAAACAGATTTTTTTCCTAAATCCTGTAAACTTTGTAGCCATGGGTTGCTGGCCCTTCCATGGTGGCTCCATTTTGTGAGATTTGTAATAAAAGTATAGATGTGAGAGTTTTTAATTAATAGACATTTCTATAGAATCAAAAGTTTGAAGTACTCTCCTATAACTGTAGTATTCCTTTGATACAGAAATTAAAATTGATCCCTTTTTCATATGACCTTAGCAATGTATAATACACCAAAACAATATAGATAAAAGTTATAAACCAAAATAATACTGCTGAGATTATACTCTTCACGTGTATGACATCTAAATAGTATCAGCTCTATATTTATGCTGTAAAGGTCTTCATTCATAAATGGAGAGTTCCCCTGACCCTGTTATTGTTTTATTCTGTTAAATGAAAGATAAAAACAGTTACCTACGGAAAACTATTTTAAATTTGACTTTCTCTTAACCATTTTTCAACAAATTATATTAATTTTAAAATGATATGTATTTTTATTAAGCTTAGTTTTTCAGTCTTTTATTGTTTGATAGTTTCATTCATTTAGGTAATGGATTTTAGCCATTTCACTCCATGTTCTCCATCTCCCATCCTCTGCAGCCAGGACCCTGCATCTTCATGAGTTCCTCTTTGACATTGTTTCCTTTTTGTGTGTGACCTACTGAATTTAATTTGAGTTACTTGCCTGAAGACCAGTATGAAGTGATTCAACCAAGCAAGGGCAACTGATCTGTGGCCATACCATTTTAAAAGGTGAGACCCCTTCCTCAATATAAAGTAATTTTCAATTTTATTTTAAAAAGTAAATGCATGTGTCCTGGAGTCAAAATTTGTGATTGTGTTATTTCTTTTAAGTAATAAATATTTAATTTTAGAGGCTGGAGAGATGGCTCAGCAGTTAACAACATTGATTGTTCTTGCAGAAGACCGGGTTTGAATCCCACCCTCCACATGACCACTAACAACTGTCTATAACTCCAGTCCCAGGGGATCCGACAACTTCTTCTTACTTCCACAGGCATTGCATGACACGGGTGCACTTACATACATGCAGGCAATACACACGTACACATAAAAATAATAAAATTAATGGATGGAGAGATGGCTCAGTGGTTAAGAATGCTGGTTGTTCTTACAGAAGACCTGGGTTCGAATCCCAGCACCCACATGGCAGCTAACAACTGTCCATAACTCTAGTTCCAGTGGATTGGATGGCCTTTTCTGTCCTCTGCTGGCATTGCATGACATGGATGCACTTACCTACATGCAGGTAATACATTCATACACAGCAAATAAAAATAATAAATAAAATATTTTAACAAAATAAAATAACTTTAATAATAATAATAAATAATACATGAGCAATTCTAAGATATTAAAATTTTAGTCTATTTTTTAAAGCATCACTTTTTTAAAATCTTCCTTTTTTACATTAATTTAGGGGTGTGTGTGTGTGTGTGTGTGTGTGTGTGTGTACTTGCACAGGTGCTGATGCCCATGTGGAAGTCAGAGGACAACCTCTCTGAGTCAGTTCTCTCCTCCCACCATGTGGATTCCAGCACTTGAACTCAGGTATTCAGGCTTGGTGGAAAATATCTTTACACGCTGAGCCATCTAGTCCGTTCTTACAATTTTAAACATATAAATTCATCTGAAAGTATCAGCACTTTTGTGAATAACATTTACAACAGTAGACAAAAGTGACCTTTTTAAAGGGTATGAAACACAATAGTCTATTCATAGAAGATTGACCTAATTGAACTTAGAATGGAATAAGTCCTTAGAAATGGTTAGTTGGAATGATTCTTGTATTAATAATGGTTACAAAATCATATTATTAATGATCTGTGTCTTAATACTAAAGAGAAAAATGATCTGCCACATTAGGCCAAAGTTTGTAGAACAGTATTTAATGGTTTGGGATCACAGAATAAGTGAATTTTAGTTTTGGCTTAATACGTGCATTAGATATTTGATAGAAATCTGTAGAAAACAGTGTGTTAACTTTTATTTTTGTTTTTAAAACCATTGTGAATTAGGTATTAAATTCCAGGCTTATGTGTTGACCCTTTCACCAGCTTTTCCTTCAATGAATTAATTTTCTAAAGAATTTCCTGGAGATTTGGAAGAAAATGAAATTACTGCAGTCTTAGCTCTCCGCCTAACCCAGAGAACATATTTAAATCATAGTACCATGTGTATATGTAGGAGATTTGTATGCTTTATGAAGAAGAAAAGAAAGAATAAGCAAAGGTCATAGCAATGTAGAACTGACCTGCTTGGTATGAGTTGAACATTTTTGTGATATGCTAGCTTGAATTTTTTTATTTTTATTTTTTATTGAGCTTTTGTAATTTCATGAAACAGTTCTTAATCAAATTAAGATCCCAACCCCCATCTATGCCTCCCCCATAACCTCACTGAACCTCATGTATTCTGTCATATATGTTAAGTCTATTCATTCAGGCATTTGTACCCAAATATTCTTCAGTTTAAATGCGTTCACTGGAGTCTAGTCAGCCCATATAGTGATCATATATAAGTCATAATCTCCCTCACCCAAGTACATTCAGTCTCCAATAGTTCTCACTCTAGGGTCAGACCACCACCTATTTCTCTCCACCCCTCTGGGCCCTTGTTTAACTGAGTTGACACAGATCCTGTGCACAATGCCACCATTACCACAAGTTCACATGTGCAAGCTTTCAGTGGTCTGGAAGCCTCTGCTTCTCCATGTTCATGAACTAACCCTGGCTCTTGGGATCTTTCTGCCACCTCTTCTGCAATGGTTCCTGAGCCATTGGTGGATGAGATTCCATATAGGAGCCCTATCTACACTTTACAGTCTCTTATTCTTTAAGACTAGGCCAGTTGTGGCCTTCAGTGTGCATCACACTTTAGTGGTGAGCGTTGAGGGATGCATCAGTTTTCTCCCTACCCCTCATTCTGTTATGTTCCATGACCCTTAGATGTAGAGGTTTGTAGCCTGGTAATCACTCATTCCTCTGAAAAGTGTGAGTGATGGTTGAGCATGGGGCACCCTGGGAAGAAGGGTGGAGGCACCGGGAGAGCAGAAGTGAGAGAGCCAAAGGTGCGGCATGTCCACAGCTGGGACTAGGAAGTATGCAGTGAAAGGCCAATAGCAGAGGAGTCCTGTGGGGGCGTGGAAGTGAGATGGAGCATTCACAGACCATGGGGTGAGACCCTGCACCCATGGTGCAGGCAAAAGCTAATGGAGACTGTGGGCAGGTTGGAATGAGACCATCTCATAATATATCACTCCCTCCTTATACAAATCATGTGAAACCCAAACTAAAAACGTCTTATATTAGTCTGTGAGCTCTGGGACCTTGAAAGGCACTAACAAGAGCCTCCCAAGAAGGGAAAAGGGAAAAAAATTAGTGTAACAAGGTTCAAGAGTAGATATGTCACCTTGTACTGGGCATCTCTCAGAGGTATGTTCTCTGTGTCTGAGTGGATGTACAATTAGGCAATAGTCTCCACCTGTTGCAAAAAGAAGCTTCTTTGATAAGTGCTGTACACTGTCCTTGTCTATAAATATAAGAATCCATATTTAGTAATAGTAAGAAGTTTCATACCTGTACATCCATGTTTATTGCTGCTCTCATCACAATAGCTAAGAAATGGAAACAAACTAAATGTTCTTCAACTGATGCATGGATAATGAAAATGCTATACATCTACACAATGGAATTTTACTCATCAGTAAGAAAAGATGAATTTATGAAGTTTTCAGGTAAATGGAGAGTGTTATAGTAAGTGCATAATGCAGAAAAAGAATTGAAATCTGTTCTCCCTCATTTGTGGATTGTAGCACCAATCCCTTCTATGTGAGTATATAAATCTGACATAACACCAGGATCCAGGAAAAGGGAGAGGATACATGGAAATAATGGAAAAGAAAGAACCTGAAAGGAGTATAGTAGGGAACAGATGTTACGGGGGGTGGGGGGGAGGCAGGGAAAGTGGGAGTATTTGGCAGGGAGAAAAGGAGGGAAGAATATGCAAGGGAGTATGTGTCGGGAAGGAGGGAATTCAGGAGAGAGGTTGTTGGGAGTTGGATGGTATTAAGGGGAGGGTGGGGATAATGGGGGCACTGTAACTAGGGAGGGAGGGAGGAAGGAGACCTGATAGGAAAGATGGAGGGAAAAGTGATGCCCTCAGAACCCTATGAGAATTGCACCTACAGTGTCTGAACAGTAATGCATGCGTATACCTGGGAGCTGCTTAGTAAGGAACACAATACCAGACAGGAGACCTCCCTTAGAGTAGTTGGTGAAGGTGGTCCTGGTGACTTCAAAAATAATGAAGGATATTGCCAAACTTCTTAGTTACCCCCCAGAATTAGTAGATAAAACCCTATTGTTGAGGACAGGACATACTTAGGGTACAGTACATGAAACAATGGGGCAGGAACTGACCTGGAAGCCTTCTAACTGAAGTTTGGGTATCATAACGGTAGATGATGATATGTGAACTGCCAAGAGAGAAAAACAATCAATGATCCAACCCAGCCCTAAAACCTAATAACCATAATCATGATGTGTCCCAAATGGCCTGTTTCCTCTGAAGGGTGGGGCCTGCTGAAGAGAATTAGCCACAGGGCAGGGGGTGGTGGGGGGGTTCTCTCTGCACCATCTTGGACAAGAGCAGGGAACACTGGTGGTGCCAGAATGGAATGGCCCAGGATTATCGACCTGGGGTGAGACTGCCAGCCCTCTAGGCATGGCCAAAAGCTAGTAGGGAGTAGGGGTGGGTTGTGGGAGCATTGCAGAGCTAGGCACTGGGTGTTCAATTCTTTGTGAGTCAACCCCACCAATGATATAAACTATAATAAATTCACATAAAGATGTATTAATATGGTTTGCCTGATAACACCTGGAGTAAGAGACCCTGAAGACTGAGGGCAGGTCAAACAGAGAGTGGGAAGGAGAAAATTTAGTGGGACACATGACAAAATACGTCTGTTGGTGTAGTAGTAGTAATACTGTTATCTGGGAGACAATCAGCAGATATCTAATTGGATTTAAAGCCCTCTCAGTGGGAAGGGAACACATGGGTGGCATTGTATACTCAGCCAAATACACAGGGCAGGAGAGGACATAGATCCTAGCTTTAATTTCTATCTACATTCAAAATGTAGTAATGGAAGATACTTTTGTAATAAAAAAATGTGTTACAGAGTGTCATAGAAATGGTAAAGTATTAGATTCCAAGATAAATAATCTCACATGTTACTTAAGCAACCATTAAGCTCTTCATGATTTGACAGTAGGATATGTGAAAAATATTAAAATACTAGTGCCAATCAGGATGTGGCCAATGAAGAGAGGTTGATATAACTCTAGTAAGAAAACACAGCTAAACACCTACCAGTTGTGTTCCCAGCTCCACATCAGAGGAAGCAGTGTCAATTTGTTTCTGGTACAGTGTTAAGGTGCTCTGTGTGAGGAGAGTAACATGAACTATTCTCAAGAAATTTAAGCGCTATCTGTGTAACATTCTCATTGTTCCCAAGGAACCAAAATAAAAGCTTGTCCATGTTTTCTCCCCCTGATTCTTCTGTAACTTTCTAGGAAGAGCCTGTTGGAGAATTTAGAGACCCTGTTTATTATTGCTTGGGCAGACAAAATAAAAGTAGGCATAGAGGCAAAAGTCTAAAACTCTTAGAAAACTAAATTGAGAAAGAAGACAATTTGGAGAAAAAGATATTTTAGATATTTCTTGTACTGGAAAATTCAGGGAGTATCTTAAATGCCAGGAAGTACACAGATACACTACCAGTACAGGGTAACACATGCTGCTGTTCTTTACTGAAGTTGTAGTGGAAGTTGGCTGCTTGGTAGCTCTGTTAGTGCTGTGTGTCTGTGTGGACAGATGCTTCTATTCATAAAAGGTACCCCAAATGGGTTTTTCTATTTCATATAACCAACAGCACTGGAAGATATATTCATACTCATCTATTCATATATTTTTAAATTATTTTTCTTTTTGTACATTCATGTAATTTATGTAGTATAAGCAAATACAAAACCAGTTGAAACATTTGATCTTCCCGACCTTTGAGAAAATAAAAAGTGTTGTTATTTTGAAATCACTGGCTGAATCTTGTTTGCCAGTATCTCTAAATCATTGGCTAAGTCTTGTTTCTCATTCTGAAATAATTTTCAGGCAGGCAAGATGGCTCAGGAGTAAGAGTGCTAGCTGAGCAGGCATGAAGATCCAAGATCAAATCCCTAGAACCCACAGTTCTTAATCCAATCTAGACCCCTGTCCTAGTTTGTTCTTCATCGCTGTGACAAAATACTCTGACTGCTATCAACTTGGGGAGGAAAGGGTTTATTTGTCTTACATCTCCAGGGTCACAATTCATCAGGGAGCCCAGGGTAGGAACTCAGGGCAGGAACCTGGAAGCAGGAGCTGGAGCACAGGCCATGGAGGATCATACTTACTAACCTGCTCCCCTGGCCCTTGCTCAGTCTGCTTTCGGGTAGGAACTCAGGCCCACCTGCCCAGGAGTGGCACCACCCACAGTGGGCTGGGCCCTCCCACATTACTCAACAATCAAGAAGATGCCCCATGGACATGGACACAGGCCAGTCCAATGAAGGCAATTCCCCAATTGAGGCTCCCTCAACCCAGGTTTGTCAAGTTGACACTAAAGATATCCAGCACAATTGACCCCTTGTCAACTTGACATGCAAATATCAGTATTAAACCACAAACTTTCTAATTTGGTCCCCAAGACATGATGTTAATATCACAACATAAGACAATACAACCTTAAAAACACCAGTCCTTAAAAAATCCAAACACTTAAAAGTCCATAGTCTCTTAATAATCTCTTAACTGTGGGTGGGTTTCTGTAAAATCCAAAACAAGTACTATCTTATTTCAAGGGGAAGAGTCAAGCACACCTAAGCAAACCAAAGTCCAGGAAAGTAGCTTGAGGCTGGACATCTGAGATTCACTCATGATCTTCTGGGCTCCAAAGAGTACTGGCAGCTCGACTCCTCTGACTCTGCAGTCCACAGCACACTCAGCTCATCTTGCAGACCCATGCCAGCTCCATTCCACACCTACTGCTGTCTTTGGTGGTCAT
Source organism: Nannospalax galili (assembly GCF_000622305.1). Classification (NCBI taxonomy): domain Eukaryota; kingdom Metazoa; phylum Chordata; class Mammalia; order Rodentia; family Spalacidae; genus Nannospalax; species Nannospalax galili. The sequence goes on along the minus strand of NW_008343216.1, from coordinate 1,113,663 downwards.
CCCATGGTCCTAGCACCTCCAAAAATCTGGGGTCTCCACTGAAACTGAGGGTACTCCTTTATCAATGCCCTCTTCTTGCCTCTTGGGGTGCAAAGCCTCAGATTCTCTCCATGACCCTTTCAGTCCTGGGGTCTTTGCTGCAACTGAAGCTGTACTTTCACCTATGGCCTTTCCTGGCCTCTCAGAATACCAAGCCTCAGCTGTTCTCTGTGACCCCTTCATGCTTTTAACACAAGAACCATTCAGGAGATTCTTACACATTACCAAGTCTTGCTTCCAGCTTGAAATAGAGGTACGGCCCCCCTCTGTGTGCTGACCCTGAGGAAATATCTCCCAGAAGACTCCACCACAGTGATGCTGGTCTCTTGTTACTTACAGCTGATTTTTCAGCCCCAGATAACCAGCATCAACTGTCCCAGTAAAGCAAAGATTTTACTTCAGGTTCTGGTCTCTTCTTAATCAGAGCTGATTTGTCAGCCCCAGCTGACCAGAACCCACAGAGTGTCAATTCAAAATATCACAGGAACAGCCCTGATAGTCTCCACAGCAACAAACTCTGAGCACGCAATAGCTTTTCCAGCCCAAAGTTCCAAACACTTCCAGTTCTCCCCGAAACACCAAGGTCAGGTCTGTCACAGTAATATCCCCACTCTCTGGTACCAATTTTTGTCCTAGTTTGTTCTTCATTGTTGTGACAAAATACCCTGACCACTGCCAACTTGGGGAGGAAAGGGTTTATTTGTCTTACATCTCCAGCGTCATAATTCATCCGGGAGCCCTAGGTAGGAACTCAGGGCAGGAACCAGGAGGCAAGAGCTGAAGCACAGGCCTTGGAGGATCACTGCTTACTGACCTACTCCCCTGGCCCTTGCTCAGCCTGTTTCCTTATGCAACACAGGCCCACCTGCCCAGGAGTGACACCACCCACAGTGGGCTGGGCTCTCCCACATTACTCAACAATCAAGAATATGCTCCATTGACATGGACACAGGCCAGTCCAATGAAGGCAATTCCCCGATTGAGGCTCCCTCAACCCAGGTGTGTCAAGTTGACACTAAAGATATCCGGCACAACCCCCGTCCCCATCCATGCCACCTCATCCATCCCACCAGACCTCATGCATTTTTTCATACATGTTAACCCCTATTTGGTCAAGCATTTATACCCAGGTGGCCTTCAGTGCAATTTCATCCTCTGGAGATCTTCAGTACAATTTCTTCCTATGTACAGATTGTAAGGAAGGTCTACTCTCACTCACTCAGCAGTAATCAGTCTTCAACAGTTTCCAGACTAGGACCAGCCAGCATCTATTCCCTTGCTCCATTCTTGGCCCTTGTCTGATTGAGTAAGCATGGGTCTTGTGCAAGATGCCACCATTGCTGTAAGTTCACATGAGCAAGTTTCCAGTGGCCTGAAAGCCTGTTTTCCTATGTTCATGGACCAACCGTGGCTCTTGTAATTTTTCTGCCTTCTCATCCACAATGGTCCCTCAGCCATGGGTGGGTAAGGTTTAATATAGGAGTTCTATCCAGGGACATACACTCCGCAGACTCTCATTCTCTAAAATTTAGTCAGTTGTGAGCTTCTGCGTGTGTTTCACTATGTTGTACAAATAAGTTTTGCAAGTGAGAATTGAGGGATGTACTAGTATTCTCCATCCCGTTTCACTATGTTCCATGAGCCTTAGGTGTAGAGCTTCCACTGTGTATACGTCACGTAAGGTTGAGCATCTCCCAGATGTGTATTCTCTGTGTGTGACTAGTTATGGAACTCTGCAACAGCCTCCATCTGTTGCAAAAAGAAGCTTCTGTGAAGAGTGGTATATGGTATACTTGTCTGTAAATATAAGAATCCATATTTAGCATATGTTAAGGAATTTCATTTATCTAGATATATGACAAAGATAGGATTTTATCTAGGATCTATGACCTCTCCAGCTATGTATGTTTGGCTACAATTATAGTGCCACCCATGAGGTGCCTTCCATTGAGAGGGTTTTAAGTTTAATTAGATAGCTAGTCGATTCCCCCCCTCCCCCCAGATAACAGTGCCACTACTGCACCAATAGATGTAATTTGCTGTGCCAGTTGTTATGGTTATTAGGCCTTAGGGTTGGGTTGGACCACTGATTAATTTTCTCCCTTATCAGCTTGCATAGTATCCTCTGGAACTATGAATGTGGATAAAATTTCTAGGTCAGTTCCAGCTCCATTGTTCCAAGTCCTGTGTCCAAAGTATGTTGTACCTTCAGCAGTATGTTTTTACCTTTGAGTTCTGGGAGATAACCAAGTGCTCTGGCAATAACCCCTGTTATCATGGGAGTCTCTTGGACTGCTCTGACCAAGGACGGGACAGAAGGTCTCTCCTCTCTGGCATTGTGCTACTTTGCCATACAGCCCCCATGTATATACATTCACTAATGTTCAGACACCGTATGTGTATTTCTCAGGGGTTCCTGAGCCAACACAATTCCTTCTGGTTTTTGTGTTCCCTTGTAAGCTTCTGCTCTTAGGGTTGGGGAGGGGAACCCAGAGACAAGGTGATTTCTGTGGCTGGCTTGAATCTCAACTCCTGATTCACTGAGAGACCATTGTGTCCTAAAGGAATAAAGCCTGTCCCCAGTTCCATGAGGGATCTCTGATTCAGGTTTGTAAGAGAAAAACTGAGAGAAAAAGACATGGAATTTACTTCCTCAGCTGCTGTGCAAATTGGTACGTACACCATACACAATGCAACACACACACATACACACACACACACACACACACACAGAGTACTACTTCTTTGTTAATTTTGGTTTGGAAATACTTTTGAAGATTTTATAGAGTTCATTGTGCTAAGCTATAAGTGCATAAGTGCATACTTTTGTACTGTATTCTTCATGGATTTTGAGTTATATTCTTAATGTAGTAGAGGAAAGCTGTGATCATATAACACATTTTTAAAAGTTATTTATTTATCTAGCATTTTAATACTTTGAAAAGTTTGTTTTTTTAATTTATTATTTGATCATTTACTATATGTAACTGTGTATTTTGACAGTCTTCACACCCCTTTCAGACTGCAATTCTCCTCCCATATGATCCTCGCAGCACCAAAATCACCCTCCAAAATTCATATCCATTTTTTATTTCTTCTCTGAAACTTTTATTTGTATATTTATATTTTATATATTTGTTTATTTATTTATTAACTTTGCAACTCACTGAGTCTAATTAATGATGCCCATGTGTACATGTGCCTGGGACCATCCACTGGAGCATAGTCAGCATACCAAGTGCTACACCCCTAAACACATCTGGCTCTCCCTATTCCAAGTGTCATAAATTACTGAAATCTCTTTCTGCTCCATTTCCCATGATGTTCTCCAATCTTGGCATGAGGGTGTATGGTATAGATGTCCTATTGATGGTTGAGCACCCCGCAAACACCTATTCTTTGCACTTTGACCAGTTGAGAATTTCTTCTTTAACCATCACCCACTGTTCAAAGAAGCATTCCCTATAAGAACTGAGAGCTGTGCTAATCAATGGATACAGTGACACTTGTTGGAAGACTGGTTTTTATTATGCCATATTAACAAAATAATAGTAGTAGATTCACCCATGGGACATATGAGTTTCCAGCCATAGGTTCTTGAACTGCATTTCCTCCTGTAGAGTTGTCCTTAAAGTCAATAAGAAAGCAGTTGGTTGCTCCAGTACCATTGATGTTGCTATTGCACTCATGAATTTATCTTGCTAGGCTTGTTGTTATGGTAGCTACTAGGGTTCACAACTGGGTAAGACTGTTGAAGATTTTTCTTTTCCAGTAACATATATAGCACCTTTCAGTATTTTTTAAAGTAGCAAACAGAAAGTTTTAAGTTTGTACTAGTTTAATTTATCCATGTCCTGTTACCAAAGTGTGAGGTGTATTCAGCAACATGATATTACTGTCAAATACTGGTTGGCAAACAAAATCAATGGCAATATCCTTTACTGTTTTAAGTGTCTCTGTGACCTCATGACCAACAACGTGAATAGAACAATAATTTTCAATAGGATACAATGATATCAAACTTCATCAAAATAATTATTTAATATTTTATATTAAAGTGTTAGAGAAAACAGAGGGTCCTTTGAATTGACAATACAACTTACATACAATTTATTATTCAAAAGTGAACAAAAAAGGCCTATCTTTTTTTTCAGTTATGACTAAACAATATCCTGATATGTGTTTGGGTTGAAGAAGTAAGGGTTTCATTCTCAAACTTTAATATTCAATTTTATGTGTGTTCTGTTATTAAGTTTGAAAAAAAATCCTAGCTTTCCTAATCAAGTTAAAATAATAGAAATTTTGGAATTGTAAAAATGCTATTCCCATAAGTAATTTATACTCTTTTTTCTTGAAGCAATAATAAATTTCCATATTGATTCAATTTTTAAGAGAAAACTTCAGAAATAGTAGATTTGCACATTTTTATTTTAAACTGTAAGAAAACCATTGTTCTCAATTATGATATATGAAATAGCTATTAATGTAAAGAGGCTTATAAAATGAAAGTGATGTTTTTATTCCACAGTATTCTGTTGATAGTTTAATTCTATAATGCTAGACCCAGGCTCTTGCAAGCTAATAGTGAGTAACAAACAGGTTTTGAAGGTAGAAAATTTTAGTGCTACTGTGAAACTATGCATATCATTAAAATATGCCACCACTGGCATTTAATGAGATTCTTGGGAAAAGTTCCTTGACCTAAAATTGCCAGTAATGCAAATTACTTCCAAAATATCAGTTCAACTTAGAAGCAAGTTTACTGAAATAATTTCAAAAAATCACAAATATTATATCAACTCTCTGCCTACACTAGTCCTATTTAATTGAAAATATCTATTTGTTTCAAGACCTTTTCTACAGCTTCTGCCTAAAATAGCAATTTAAGGAAAAGAGAACCAATGTTGCTGCAGCTGGATTTTTCATTTCTCCATTATTTATGAAAGCTCACATGATTAAATAATGACTATCCTGTATAAAAGTGATACTTAATTTACTACTTGTCCAATTTACTGCAGAAGAAAAGTACTCTGTTTCTCAATGAGGGCTATAAATCATGCTTGTGAAAGAAATTTGGAGTATGCTTTCCTTAATTTATCTTTTGTTTGGATAACAGTAACCATTGGCTCATATTCCAAGTTTTGCTTGTTTCCTTGAAGTCATAGTAATTTATAACAGTCTCAATTTCCCAAAAGATGAAAATAGTATAATAGTCATGGATCTAGAAAATAAGATTTGTTTTCAAAACTATTTATTGATTTTGTGATTTTCTTTCAACATATATTGCTCATCTTTATACCACTTCTCCTTTCTACTCCTCCCTTATCCTCCCTTATCACACCCTGCCTAATTTAATGTAATGTATTCCATATATATATATATATATATATGCTTATTGATTTATTTTTATATTTTTATTTCCTCAAATGCCCTGTACTTTGAGTTCATCCAATGGAACGGGGTTAACATATCCTGGGGAAAATCCTTAAGAAAAATTGACTCATTTTCTAAGCAGATATCAGTTGCTGATCCTTCCTCAGCTAGGATGGATTTTGTATCTGCTTCTTGAGTTCTGGTCTGCTTGAGCTTGTATAGAACTTGTTGGGAATGTTTTCACTATTGTTGTGTTCATTTGAATAACTGTCTAGCTGTTTGGAAAAACTCTGTTTCCTTGTGGTCATCCAAAATTTCTGGCTCTTGCAATATTTCTGATCCATTTTCTACAATGATTCCTGAGCCTTGGTTAGCAGAAGATAGATATAGATGTCCTATTCAGTGATAAGTACCCTGCTTTCTCTTATTCACTGCATGAAGGTGAGTTGTGGATCTAGGTGTTAATCACCATCTGCTGCATAAGGAAGCTTCTCTGGTGAGAGATGTGTGATGCCTTAACGTATGGGTACAGCAATAAGCCATTGAGTCAGTTTAATACTATGTCTATTTAGCCAAATAATAGTAGTAGATTCTCCCATGTGGCCTGCACACTTTCTAGTCACAGGTACTTAGTTTTGATATCAGTGTCAGGTAGGGGCTCCATCTTATGAACCAGACCCTAAACACAATAAAGTAGTTTGTTACTCCCTGTAATTGTCATTCTTTTTTGTTGTGATAGAAACACCATGACCAAGAAAACTTATAAAAATAAGAGTTATCACTCCCCCAGCCACCTTCACCCTTCCATCTCCTCCGCTGTTCTCTACTCCTAGCTTGGGCCCTGTGCCATTCCTAGTCTTGGGGCCCCAGACACCTGGGGAGCCACTGCTGCTTCCTGATCCTTTTCACCTGGACTAGCTTGGTTCTTTCCTTGGGCCCCAGGAGCACTGCCTCTGGAACCGGCCCTGCCCTCACCTCTCTCTGCTTCCCTGGACCTGCACCACTGGCTAACTCTCCTGGCCTGCTCTCCTATCCTCAGGCCTCTTGGGGTGGGTCTATTGCGGAGCTCTCCGTGCCTTGATTCCCCCGGCCTCATTCACCCTTCCATCTCCCACACTATTCTCTGCTCCTGGTTTGGACCCTGCGCCATTCCTGGTCTTGGGTCCCCAGACATATGGGGAACCGGTGCTGCTTCCTGATCCTTTTGGCCCAGGCCAGCTTGGTGCCTTCCTTGGGCCCCAGGAGCAGTGCTTCTGGATCTGGCCCCACCCTCAACTCCCTCTACTTCCCTGGTCCTACAACACGCGCCAGCCTCTTTCTGGGGCTGACAGCCTCTTTCTGGGGCTCCGAGGCTTACCTTTACTCTTCCTGATCCTTTGCATCAGGTACAACCCAGCTACTCAATCCACTCCCTGAGAAATTGTGGGGCTTATTCCGCCTCTATCTGCCTTTGCATCCCTGCGTGGCATGGCCACTGCCAGGGTCTCAGGTCAGTCCAACACCCAAGTTCCTGAGGCCAAAATCATTCTTACAAGATTCCAGACCTAAGGAGAAAGT
>NW_008343216.1:1104390-1104965 GCF_000622305.1 Nannospalax galili | reverse complement strand
ATTCCACCCAAACACCAAAGGACATACTTTCTACTCAGCACCCCATGGAACTTTCTCCAAAATCGACCATATACTGGGGCACAAAAAAAAGCTCAGCAAATACAAAAAGATTGAAATAATTCCATGTGTTCTATCAGACCACGATGCAATAAAACTAACAATCAACACCCGAAGAAGCCAAAATCACCACACGAACACATGGAGATTAAACAACCACTCCTGAATGATGAATGGGTCAAAAGAGAAATTAAGAAAGAAATAAAAGTATTCCTGGAATTAAATGAAAAGGACAATACAACACAACAAAACCTCTGGGACACGCTGAAAGCGGTTCTTAGAGGGAAGTTTATAGCTCTCAGTGCCTACATCAAAAAATCAGAAAGAACACAAATAAATGACTTAACACTGCAACTCAATACACTTGAAAAGCAACAGCAAACAAAACCTAAACCAAGGAGACAAGAAGAAATAAAAAGAATGAGGGCAGAAATGAATGAAATTGAAACAAAGAAAACAATACAAAGAATCAACAATTCCAAGAGCTGGTTCTTTGAAAAGATAAACAAGATTGACAG
>NW_008343216.1:1079893-1102004 GCF_000622305.1 Nannospalax galili | reverse complement strand
TTTTCACAATAGCTAAGAGGTGGAAGCAACCTAGGTGTCCCTCAATTGATGAGTGGATAATGAAAATGTGGTTCATATATACGATGGAGTTTTACTCAGCAGTAAAGAAAGATGAAATCATGAAATTTGCAGGTAAATGGATGGAACTAGAAACTGTTATACTAAGTGAAGTAACACAGACTCAGAAAAAACATCGACATATGTTCTCCCTCATATGTGGATCCTAGGATCAGACTCTGATAAATAAGTATGCAAACGGACATAACTCCAGGAACCAGGACAAGGGTAAGGAAACAGTGAGGTAAAGGAAAAGAAATAACCTGAAGGAGAAGAATAGTAGGTAACAGGCCTTAATAAGGGAGATAGGGACAAAAATTGGGTTAGTCTAAGGGAGCGGGGAAGGAAGGGTATATGAGGAACCTAGGGGATAAGGCGAAAGAAGAAGCTCAACAGAGATAGGATAATAGGAACAAGGGTATTAGTAAGGAAGAAACGGGGGGGAAGTGTGGGCACCTTAGGTGGGAAAACCATGATAGAGAGGTTAGACGATATAAGAGAGAAACAATGCGTAGCTAGTCATGAAAACCAGAGGGAACCATATTATTCCTACAATCTACTGACAAATTATACATAATAGATCAAGAAATATATCTCTAGATAAGGTTTATTTGAGAATAATTTGTCTTTGCTCAAGATTATCTACATGACACACAGTAATTAAAAGTACCAGACTGGTGGAACTAACCTTCTTGGATGTTTAACAGACATACTTTTAGGCCTATAATAATTTGGTCAGAGGGACATAAAGGACACTTTTTGCAAAACGTCCTGTAATGGTGGTGGGTCATCTGACCTTTTGATCAAGGAGGCCAAGGAGACCCCACGAGATGGACTTGAACCAGTGTCCAGTGTATAAAGAGGAGGGTCAACACGGAGGAATCATTTCCTCCATGCTTCCAAGAGAAGCCAACAATGTTCGAGCAGGGCTTATGACTTATCTTCACATAGATGGAACTGGTAAAAGAAAGGAGCCAGGGGCTCCTCTCAAGCCCATGGGACCCCTGAGGAACAGATCCTCAAACGACCTCAAGAGTAAAAACAAATCAGTTTATCTGGTCCAATTGTATGTCCTTAAATGCCCAAAAGGGAAGTATAACCAAAGATTAAAGGGGACAATATAATTTCATAAGAGCATACATATATATAGCTAAAAGTTACTTGACAAACAGCAAAGCCAGAGAGGCGATACCTTCAGTCGAGTTTTTGCCAGAATGGATAAAGTCTCTTCCAGACAGTAACCGAACACACTACTGGAAAAATGAACAGCAGACCCCAATTCTATCCAAAGGAATACTGACAATTGGTTGCTGTAGATGAGGAACAGCTGATCCTCCTGGAACAGGGACCTCTGGCTGACTAGATTTACCAGAAGGACAGATGGGGGGCATAGATGGGGGACCTGACAACACAGTGGCAGTGGCAGGGATGACAGAGTATGGAGGCTCTAGTGGGAGAGGAAGGCTTTCTATCGGATGAGTTTATATTCATACTCAGATGCCAAGGAACTCAGAAAGTAAGCAACTGTGACCAGTAATAGTCATATATATAGAGATTAGAAACGCATGTGAAAACGTCTCAATGTCAATTGCCTTAAAATGCATTTTTCTGTATGAAACTGTGTATTTTAACAACGAAATGATCGTTTTTAAACCTTAAAACCTCATTTAATTTTGTGTCTTACCACGTTTATAATGAGCAAAAGATTGTACAAGCATAATAATTCATCTGTAAACCTAAAAATGTACAGCCAATTTTGAAAGAGATGTACCCTAGCTCAGAAAAATGTTACTGAATAGGTTAATGCTGTTGTAATGAAATGCTTCTTCTACTTCTAATTAAAAAAAAACAACAAAAAAGAGTTATTTAGCTTATGGTTCCTAAGTGGCAGGAGTCAGTCCAGCAGAGGTCGCTGGAGGAGGAGCAGAAGCTAAGCTCTCACATCTTCAAGAAGGCAGAGGAAGCAAGAGAGAAACTGCACATCTGCCAAGGCTTAAGAACTCTAAGCCCACCCCCAGTGATGTGCTTCCTCCAGCATGACCACATCATCTAAGGCCTCCCAAAACAGTGCCACCAACTGGAGACAAAATGTAGAAATACTTAGAGCCCATGGGGTATATTCTCATTCAAACCACCAAACTCTCACAACATTTGTACCACTATTTCACCAGTGAATTTATCTTGTCAGGAACATTGTTGTAGCTTGCAGAATTCAAAAATGGGCAAGGTTGATAATTAATTTGCTCTTCCTGTAGCACACAGCACCTTTCATCACAGTAAAATCTAGCTGGCAGAGATGAATCTTTACAGCCAATACCAGCTTGATTTCTTCTCGTTTGTTCTACAAATCATGTATGTAATGTCATCAGTGGTAGGTTTTTTACTGTATAACAGAATATTATTCAACTGATGTATAATGGAATACTGTCCAACTGCTAAGAAATTATGAAATCTGCAGGCAAATGAGTGGAACTGGAAACAATCATCCTGAGTGACATATCCTAGATCCGGAAAGGCCAATATTGCATAATTCTCCCTCATAAGTGGATGCTAGCTTTCAATCCTCAGATAAACATGTTTTAATTGGAAAATCCAGGCAGGTCAGGAGCATAATGCGCAGTCATGAGTTTGAGTTAGGGAACAGGGTTCATGGAAGTAGAGATAGAATGCAGTGATATAAAGTGGAAAAAGAAAATAATGCTGTTGAATGGGGTAAATGGGGATCAGGGCATTGGATGGAGTATGGGGAGGGATAACTAACACCTAAATGCTTGAAAAACCATGTGGAAATTATATGAACTTCTAATATGTACCCATCAAATATATATAAAAGATATTTAAAGGAGTTACTTATGACAGGGACACATGAACCCTATCAGACTCCGTAGACTAGCAAATAATAGGTTCAGTGCTGAGAAAGTACTCTATCTTTTGAGGTTATTGACAAGGGGTCCCATAAAACCTCAAGCAATGCTAGTTATTCTAATGCATCAGAACTTCATGATAAGGCTCTATTGCTGAAGATACTACTTGTTTATTTATTTATTAAATTGTGGAAACTGGGGCTGGAGAGGTGGTTGTGTACTTAATAACCATGGCTGCTACTCAAGAGATCTGGGTTTACTTTCCTGCACCTGTTGACAGATAACAAACATTCATAGATTTAGTTCAGGGTATCCAATGTCCTCCACATGCTGTTCACATACATAAAGACAAAACACTCATGCACATAAAATAGAAATAAACAGATAAAACTACAATGTGGAAACATTGATTTGACTTAAGATTGGAACAAGGAAATTTGTTACTAGATAGAAAATAACACTCTGAAATTGCAGCGATTGATTTCAGGAAAAAGCAGTGGTATAATCTGAATTTAACTCTCAACATTCCAAGTCATAGTAAGTGAAATGCAATATTTAACAACTACAGTAGGATATGTGAGCCAGCGTTTTTTATAAGGGTCACATAAGATCACAGCCTGCATTTCTGAAAATTTCTACATAATTACTGTCTCTTTGGTTGGGGTTGGGGAATATATGCTAATTAAAGACATCAATTGAATATTAAGCACAATAAATATTGACAATTGTGTAATTAAATACTTATCACCTGAAATCTATAAATGCATCTTAGAAGTAAATTATTTTAGACTCATTTCAAATTGTATACTACAATCCAGAAGGAAATCTCCCTGGATCGTTGTCATTGATTTGTAGGATGATATATATTTATAAGCATTTAATTTTGTAAATTTTATAAATGCCAGAGGAAGGGGTGGAGTGTTAACTGGAAGTGTACTCCAACGACTCTGCCAGGAAAATATAGTCACACCTCCTTCCCATGCTCATCAAGGAGTCAAGGGGCAATTCAGTTACCCCTCCCACCCAATCAGTTGACCTTAGCTGCATGTGGGGGAAAGGCTAAGGATATATAAGCTGAGAATGCCAGGTGGCACCTCTCTCACCATTTCTGCAGCTGTCGGGAAGTCACAGGATCTGTATTTGTGTGTGGGCTTTCCAGTGCAGCTGTAAATTGGGGGGAGGGGTGCCCACTCCTGTAAAAATAAACTCCCATCCTATGCTCTGTTTAAAAAAAAAAGAAAATGATAGCTGTTTGGATAAATAGATGAGAGGGATGTGATTAAACTGCAAGTGGATGGACTTGCACTGGGGAATGTCTGGGCACACTGAGTTGACGCATTGGGCCTTAACACCCAGGACATAGTATATGGGTCCCAGTCGGGGGACTACTGGAGAGTGCTAGTGGGAAGGGGATTATAAAGATGATTCAGATTGTTTGAAATACTCTGTATAAAATACAACAAAATTTGATAAAACTAATTAAAACATATATAAATCATCAATATATTATTAATCATAAGTAATCACTGACTTTTTAATATCCTGGCATGACTACTGATTGTATGGAATTTTTTTTCAAAACTGGCTTTTGTCACACTTTTATTTTGTGTATAGCTTTATTAATAAATAGTATTTGTTATTTAAAATTGAATAACAAAACAATTTAGAACAATGGAATCATAAGGAATATAGATCATTATGTATGCATTTTCAAGTGACTGTAAAAATATTGAAAGGTGCAGTATAGGTCAGCACTGCTGTGTTAAAAGACCAGAGAGAATGGCAAGGCTTAGAAGCAGATGTTGTGCTTCTGCACCTTGTAGAAGACTACATTTCAGCACACTCAGCATTGTCAAAATAAAAGGACAAACTTCTATTTGTTTGGTGGATTAGAGGAGAGAATGAAAGATAATATTATCTTATTGAATTTCAAAACTAAAAGTTTTTTACTCATATATATCAGTGAATCAGACAAACACAATGAAATGTTTGCCTCCTTTCTAAAGATTTATTTTTATATTTAATTTTTTTTGTTGTTGAGAATTTCACACCCAAGTACTGTATTTACATGATTTCAACCGATCCTCTCTGGTCCAAATCCTCCTATAGCACCACTTCCTCTCAATTTTGTAACCTATTCTTTAATTATTAAAAATTACAATGAATTATAATTATAATTCTTTATAATTAAAGAATACACAAATATTTATGTGTGTTTCTCTTTTTCTCTGTCTCTCTCCCTTTTTCACTAACACTCACACACAAAATACACTAAGCAATAGTCCTGGTTCACTGGTTCTTACAATATTTCTGTCCTGCCGTCTATGATGAACCTTAAGCTTTGGCCTCCTCACAGGAATAAAGATAGATAAATGATGTGCTTAAGTTACCTTTGTGAATCTAAATTTCTTACTATACTCTCAGATTTAAAAGTTTCATGAGTGTGTGTGTGTGTGTGTGTGTGTGTGTGTGCATGTCTGTGCGTGTTCCACAAGCTTTGTAGTGCCTGCAGTTAAGTAAGATAAATAAGGCAGTGAGTGACAGTTGGTTTTGTCCCTAGGTAATTATTTATAACTTGGGTTGTGTTTACCAATAGTGACAATGCCATAGACTATTTATAGTTCAACTCGTTAACTCTCAACAAGCAACTGTCCAGTTTGTACTGTGACAGGTGTTGTCAGACAAAGCTTATACAGCACAGAATAAAGCACAGACCATTCCCTCATCAAGTTCACAGGAAGTACAGAATATCCTGGAAGAGTTATGTGAGATCTATTATTGTTGCATTTCAAATATATTTGTATATTTTTAAAACTTGGCTATGCTAACCTTGGTTGTATCATAAGAAAATCATGTTCTACATGCTTAAGGATTATCTCCCCACAAAGATAAGAAATGTAGTTTTGTAAAATTATGTCAGTAAGTGGTAAAAATACTGCTGAGCGCTGTTTCTTGTTTGAAATATCAACAGATATTGTGTGCTTGAATATCTTTATGGGAGTTTGTGTTACTTCTCCCTTTAACAGCTCAGGTCAATTTTCTGAAATCTTTTTGTAACTTGCATTTTGTCATCATTCATTTTATTGTTTTATTTTGAATGTAAAAAGTCGGCATTTTTTGGAAAAATAAATATATTAAAATAAATAAAGCATATATGCATTTGGTGTTCAAAGTCTTCATAGACTTTTATGTTATATTTGTGACATACAATCATAAATAAAAGAACACAATACAAACGCAAATTGAATTAGAACAGGGCTTTTCATCAAATGATACTCATAATTACATGCTATATCTCCAACTAGCTTATAAATCCCTTAGTATATAATTATTTATTTTCTGTCTTCTATTTATGTGTATAAATATCCTATGTAAAGAAATTATAGGGTTCTATTCATTTCTGTTACTTATATGTATGTCAGGAATATATTAGATGCCAAATATTTTTGAATGATTGTAAACTAAGAGTGATTCATGAAACCAAATCTCTGCAAATAAGAACTAATTTCATAGTTCATTTTCTGTTTGTGTGATAATGGATGTGCATGTCATTACAATTTGCAAAATACTTCTGTCTTACTAGTACTATAACATTCAAAAGACAAAAGAAAAGGAAGAAAACAATTTCATGATTGCCTTGTGAATGAAAAAATTATGTGTATTGTTGAAAAAAAAATGATCAGAGGAATGAAAAAAAGACCTTAGAGTCACATTGAACTAAGAAAAATCTCAGTCATGCAGGGTGAGGGTCTGCTATGTGTGAGAACACAACATCATTTTATAATGATTTTCTTGATTAAAATATATAAAATCACTTTGCTAATCATTCACCAAAAAATTGAGAAGCATACTTAACTCATATGGTTTTTCACTCCATTGTCTAACAATTACAGCTTGTAATATTTTTATTTCTTTTATTGTTATTTTTACCACTTTAATATTTTTGGATATTTAATTTTTGTTTTTAAAATTTTTTGTCTGTTTTTTGAGATAGAATCTCCCTGTAGCCCCTGCTGCCCTGGAACTCACTATGTAGCCCAGGCTGACCTTCATCTTACAGAGATCAATCTTCTGCCTCCCAAGTACTGGGATTACATGTATGCATGCCTGGTTTGGTTTTTAATTTTATCAGGTCCATCATCTGGATCCTGGTCAACCAGCCTGGTGTCATGCTCTTAAAAAAAGGAAAAGTGATTCTTCCTCCCATGACAACTATCAATTGCCAAGTGTTCCTTAGCAATGGTTGGGGTTCCTTAACCACTTACTGCCCAATATGCAAGGACTTTTGTCTGGCTTAAACTAATGTAAGTCTTGTGCACACTGCTACACTTGCTATGCAGCTGATCTTCCATCTGTAAAATGGTCTTGCCTTGTAATTGCCCACCTTCTGGAGTGATCACTTGGTCTTGGGAAATAGGTTGATATAAGTGTCCCATTTGTAGAACTGAGCACAGAAGTTTGTTATTCTCTGTACATTGAATAGCTGTGAGTCTCTGCCCTAATCTGTGTTCTCACCTACTGTAAGAAGAACATTGTCTGGTGAGATGTGTAGTAATATATGGGTTGAACAATAAGTTATTAGCAGTTGTTTTAATTCTATGTCCGTTTAGCAGAATAATAGTAGTGGGTTCCCACTGTTCAGCTGCAATCTCCTTAACTACAGATTATTGGCCCTGAAAACAATGGAACGTATCAGACCCATCTTGTGAAACAGGGCTTACAACCAATCAGAAAGTGGTAGTTTAGTCCCATAACGTTGTGCCATGTTTTCACTAAGTGGCATATTTTCCAGACCACTTGTTATTATAATTTTCAGAGTGCAAAGTTTGGTAAGGTTGATGATTATTTTTCTCATCTAGTAGCATGCACAGCACTATGGAACCTAGCCAATAGAGATTTCAGGTCAGTGCCAGCTTGTGGGGTCTCTCCCTTCCCTTGTGGGTCATTGGCCACCAGTCCATGAGGACAAAGGGAGCAGAAGCGATGAATGGGGACAGCCAGTGAGCACTGATGGAAGAAAGCCCTACCAGGGAGGCATGTTCAGTGATACAAGCTGCTCCGGACTCAGTGCAGCAGCTCCAGATTCAGTGAAACAGCTCTGTTTATTCAGTAGGGGTTAGGGAAAATATACAGTGGAGGCAGTAGCCAATGCATCAGCTGATAGGTGCTCATAGTATTCTTTATTTACATGGGGCAGTAGGCTCCTATCATCCGACTATCTGGCAATGCCTAATTATCATATAGAAAAAACCTGGGGATAGTTTTTACTCCAGGTAACTATGCCAAAGGTCATGTTCCAAATAAGGTCAGGCATCCCTGCTTGGCTGCACTTTCCAGGTAAGTCAGGAAGAGAGCAGGAGAACCCCCGCTGAGAAGGGGAGTCCTTCCATATAGCGCTGAGCCCCTTAGAGCCATCTGGAAATGGAGGACTACAACCCTAACAGCAGCGTTCCCCAACATCTCCCCCTGTTTTGTTTTACAATGGAGACGTGTCATCACAAGCTTTGTCAGCTATCTCAGGAGAATCAAAAGTTTGATAATTGACCATGACCTGCTTGTTAGTAATTTTTGCAATGGTAGTAATTTGTCAGTGAAGAAATTGTATGAAACAGGGAGCAAGCATCAAAATGACACACAGCATGATCAGGGGGCTAACAAAGGGTAGGAGCCATGAAAACAAGGGGTTACTAAACCAACCTAATTGTTCAGTGGGTTGAAATCTTGAAAATAGATCATTATGAAATTTTTTGAGTGTATTAACATTGGTCTCAACAACATTTGATTCATTCACAAAAAACAGCATTCTTCTCCCAATACTTCACACGTCCCCCCGTGTTCAGCAGTTACTAAGTCCAGTGCTCTTCTGTTTTGGAGCACAACCCCAGCAAGAGAGTTCATTTGTCATTGGAGAGACGCAAGGCTGTCAGTAGTGGATGACATTGCCTGGTCCAGTTTGTCTCAAAAGTCTCCTGCCAGGTGATGGGTTTGTATAATAGCAGCAGTGGCAGCATCTCTGGCACCCAGGGAGAGGGCAAGTCTGAGTCCCACTAGCAAAGGGATGAAGATTTCTCTCCACTGGCAGGAGTGAAGGAGGAGGGCAGCCTCTTCTTCCCCGAATAGGTACCCCTGGGGTGTAATCATTATGGGCACACAAAAGGTGGACAAAGAAGAGTTAACACAGTGTTGGGCTTTTCTTTTGCACCACAGAAAAAGAGGAGGGGGGACGCATGCTGTCCTGGCGAGAGTAATGTTAGTGAGGCATTTGTAATGAGTAGGCTTACTCTTGCTGGAAATGCAAATTGGATAGTTAGCCAGTTTTTCGAATAAAGGAATATCCATCAGATGAGAGTTAGTGAAATATTTTTTCTGTTTCTGGGTAAAGAAGGGTGGTATTAACTGGTACTGCTGTCAGTAAAGGTCTATTGCTGGATGCACAAAAGAAACAGTTAGAGGCATTATGGTGGGTGGTGAAGGGAAGAAAGTTAGCAACATATTGAATATATTGGCTCCAGGACATGGTTGATCTTATCTGGTCCTCTGTTTGTTTTTCCTATAGAATAATATTATGATGAGTTAGCATGGGCTTAGCTGCAGGTATAAGCTGTCGAGAGATATGAAAGTCAGCTGTAGGGTAACTAGAGAATGCACCTGGGTAGAACTTTCCTGTTACTCTGATACGCCAGTGATCGCCCCATGGATCTGCAACATATATTAGCGAATAGTCATGGTTCCCATAGAGATACTTATTATCCTTTAGATAGATGGGTCTTTCCTGTCCTGTTATGCCCTGATATCCCCCGGCTAGCTCAGTCAGTAGAGCATGGGACTCTTAATCCCAGGGTCGGGGGTTCGAGCCCCACATTGGGCACAACTATGAAGCAACTATGTAGTGTCTTCAGCAAAGGGGTTTCCCATCAAGTTTTGGAAAGTAAACAAGAACAATAGCAATGGCCAATATTGTTTAAGGGTGTGCAGGGACCCCTGGTCAAAAATAGCAAAAGGTGATGATCTTTCTTTGCTATCAGTTATTTATTTGCTAGCGGTTAATGTCAGAAGGGGCACTGTGCAACTGTTTTATGGAAACTCAATTTAAACTCTTTTTAGATTTTACATGTATCTTATATTTTATTTGTTCATTTTATTTTATGTTTATGAGTGTATCGCCTGCATGTACGTAAGTGTACCTATGTTATGTGATGCTCATGGAGGTCAGAAGAGGGTGTCAGATCCCATGGAACTGGAGTTGGGCTGGTTGTTAGCCACCATGTAGGTACTGGGAACCGAACCTGGGTTCTCTGCAAGAGCAGCCAGTTTTCTTAACCACTGAGCCATTTCTCTAACCCCTACATGTATACATTTTATGACCCTTTAAAGAGATTTTATGGAGAAGGTTTCCATGTAAATTTTTCAAAAGACATATAGTGATAATTACCTCTCTACATTTTGGCACCTCTTTCCTCCCATATCCCACAATTTTCAATGCTTATTCCTCTTTCACTCTTTATATCACTGAATTCTATCTTCTCTCCCATAAACACTTCCCACCATAGCTCAATACATGTTATTTGATCTCTATTAATATTACAATTGAAACATACATATATAAAGATTTAAAGCAAGCATCCACTTATAAGATAGAAGATACAAATTTGTCTTCCTGAGCTTGGATTATTTCACTCAAGCTGATTGTTTCTGTTCCCTCTATAAAGATGCCATTTCAGAATTTCATTTTATCTCTTATTTTAAACTTGAATGTAGGCAGCCAAAGTGAGGCAAAGGAAATATGCATCACTTGCTTTCCAAAGACTTAAGGCATGCCAAGTTTTCTTCCAAGTTGCTACATTCCTGAGAAGGGCATTAGTTGGTGCTTGGAGAGGGAATCACCTTGGACCAGAATTTTATTTTCTTAAGAGCTGAATAACATTGTATTATTTAACACTGTATAAATTCATCATAAATTCATTATCAGTTCATCGGTTGATGGACATCAGTCTTGTTTCAAATTCTCAACTATTGTGAATAGAGCAGTAATAAATATGGATCAACAGATATCTCTGTAGTAGGATATGATGATCTGTGGGTATATATCCTGGATTGGTATAGCTGGATGCTAGATAGATGATGATAGATAGATAGATGATAAATAGATAGATAGATGATAGATAGATAGATAGATAGATAGATGACAAATAGATCTATTTTTGATAGTTCTCCACACTGATTTCCATAGTGGCTGCAAAAGTTTTCAGTCCCACCAACACAGATTGAGCATTTCTCTTTCCCTTTATGATCACCAGCATTTGTTGTTACTTCTTTTCTTGATTTTAACTGTTCTTAGGAAGAAAAATCAAATCTTAAAGGAGCTTTAATTTTCATTTCCCTAATTTCTAAGGATGTTGAATAGTTTTAAGGTTATTTCTTAGCTATTACTAATTCTTTTTAGCTCTATCTTACATTATGTGGCCCATGTTTTAATTTGGTCATGTTTTCTTGATTCTTTGCTTTTTGAGTTTTTGTATATTCTGGAAACTAATCCTCTATTAGATATATAGCTGGAAAACATTCCTTCACATCCTATGAACTTTGCCTTCACATGATTAATTGCTTCCTTTCATAGCTCAACAAGGCTCCATTTGTCAATTGTTGAGGTTAATTCCTGAGCAAACAAAGTCCAGATAGGAAAACCTTCCATATACCTACTTCATACAGGGGCTGCTCATGTTTTGTTTTGTTTTTTTTTCCCTAACAGTTTCTGTGTTTCAGATTTCACATTAAGGTCTTTGTTCCATTTAGAATATAGCTTTTACAGGGTAATAGATATGTATCTAATTTCATTCTTCAACATGTGGAGATCCAGTTTTCTAAACACCATTTGTTGAAGATGCTGTCTGTACTCCAGTGTGCTTCTTAGCATATTTGTCATATATCAGGTGCCTATAATTTCATCCCCTTGTGTTTAAGGCTTCTATTATGTTCTCTTCATCTACATGTCTGTTTTGTGCCAATATCATGTTTTTATTATTTTGTCCGTATTACCTGTTTATTGGAGAAACTGTATTATTAAAGTCATCTACATTTACTGTGTTGGAATGAATTTCTGTTTTTAAGTCTAGTAATATTCTTTTATGAAACTGTGCACCAGATTTCAGTGCACTATGTTTATAGTTGTAATGTTTTCTTGGTAGATAACTCACTTGATCAGATAGAAATAGTTTTATATATCTCTTCTTGCTGATTTTAGGTTTTTTTTCTGATTTTGGGATAGCAATACCTGTTTGATTCTTCATCCCATTTGCTTGGATTATTTTTTTCCATCCTTACACTCCAAGGTGTTTTCTTTCCTGAAACAGTAAATATTTCTTAATCCATTCAACTAACTGTTGCCTTTTGATTGGAGAGTTGTGACCATTAATATTTAATGTTATTATTGTAAGATGTTTCTATGCTACTGTCATTCATTTTCTGACTATATTCTTCATACTATTTTTCTTTTTCCATAACTAAAATTTCATTTATTTTCTTTCTGTAACCTCTTGGGTATGGTTTTTCCTTTCTTTAGTCCTTTGGATTGCTTGGAGTAGTCTCTGAGGTGCTGATTTGGTGAACATGAATTCTTTCAAACTGTTTATATAAATTAAAGATTTTTTTCTTTCTCCTTCTATGAAAGATTATTTTCTGGGTTAAAAATCTGGCTTGGCATCTGTGGTCATTTAGATATTGGAATACATTGTCCCTACCTTTTTGACTTTTTAAATTTGCATTGAAAAGTCAGTTGTTATTCTAATTCATTTCTTTCTATATAACTTTTCACTTGGAAATCTTAGTACCTTCTCTTTTTGTTCTGTATATTTAATATTTATCCTATGCTATGCAGTGGGGAGTTTCTTTCTGGGTCCTATTTGGTGTTCTGTGTGCTTCTATATGTGTATGTCTTTATTTTAGGGGATTTTTTTTTCGTAATCCTTGGGAAGATCTGCTCAGTGCCATTGACCTGTGAGATTTTCTTCCTTCTTCTTTGCCTATAATTTATAGAATATTTTTCACTTTTCAAATTCTGAATTATCTTTGTCAATTCATTTGCAGTATATTTGTATTTCCTTGAGCTTCACTCAGAAGTTTATTCCTATTCTATTTGAGTTTCTTGAGCTGTTTGTATGTTCTTTAAAATCCTATAATTCTTTGATCATGGTTTTGATTGTTCTTTTAACTTCTGTGCCCTGAGGTTATTCCAGATAGCTCTTATTGTAGAATGCTTCTCTAAGACTTATAGGATTGATGGGTACATATTGCCTTGGTTTTTCATATTATTTGCATGTTTACATTGTGACCTGGGCATCTGGGCTTCTTTGTTTTTGTTGTTACTGTTTTGTTGTCTGATATCAAATTCTTGTCATGGACAAACTGTTGATTTACTCTTGCATCATGTCTACAAGTATTTTATTGAGAATATTTGCATCTATGTTCGTCAAAGATTAAATAACATACATAGGCAATCTCATCAGAATCATAGACTATTTTTAATCTTTTTATCAATTTCTACACAATTAGCATTTTTCAGTCACTGCCTCTACTTTTATTATTTGTTTATATTAATTTATCACATACTTAATAAACATAGCACTTGTTAAATTTCTAACAATTGTGTTTAGGTGATTACTTAGCTAGGAGTAAAACCATTACATTGAAGGAATAGGGGAACACTTTAAAAATATTTTAGTTACTTATTTTTTTATGTGTATGAGTGTTTTGCCTGCATGTATGTAAGTGCACCTGTGTTACACAGTGCCTGTGAAGAAAAGAAGAGGGCAGTTAGATCCCCTGGGACCAGAGTTACAGAAAGATTTTAGCTGCCATGTGGGTGCTGGGAACTGAACCTGCATCCTAGCCTAGAACTCACTACATAGCCCAAGCTGACCTCAGACTCCAAGAGGACCACCATCCCCTGCCTCCAAAATTCTGGGATTAAGTCCTGCACCACCATGATCTAAGTAGGAGAATACTTTGAATGGAGGAATATCTAATGTTTCAATACACTTATTCCTGCTGATAGTCAAATGAA
The DNA here is from genome assembly GCF_000622305.1 of Nannospalax galili. Taxonomy (NCBI): domain Eukaryota; kingdom Metazoa; phylum Chordata; class Mammalia; order Rodentia; family Spalacidae; genus Nannospalax; species Nannospalax galili. The sequence goes on along the minus strand of NW_008343216.1, from coordinate 1,088,024 downwards.
GTAAGAATTGAAAATATTGATAGAAATTGGTATGTAGAATCAATTAATTATATTGCCAAATGAATTTTAGTAATATAACCAGAAAATTAGTAATAAAATCAATTATTTTCAGATTTCTAAAAGTAAAATTAATCTACAATAAGTTTCTATAAGCATGCAGTCATTTTAATTAAAAACAAGCAAAAACAATAGTATGGTTGATGACTTGGACACAGGGTTACAAATGTTCTGATTAAAAAAAAGATTTGTCTATGAGAATGCTTTGTTGAGGAGGAAATTAAAAAGGAAAAAAATGTTGCTGGCTAGATGATATGGATTCTATGTACAGCAATTACTATTTTTATCTTACAATATTGAAGTGTCAATAATAATATGTTTTCATCCAAAGTTATCTGGAACATATCTAAAGAATATTGATCTCAAATCAAGTCTGGCAGATTGTAGAATGTGACAAATGTTTATTTTAATAAGCTTTTTACTGAAGACAAATTTCCATTAAATGAACAAAAAACTTGTCTCCAATGTGGGCTAAAGCTAAGAAACAAATGGTTGTGACAGAATTTTCCTGAATATAGGAAAGTGCTGTTAAGTGACTAAAAGCATCATGTTCCTACACTACTTGATTTGGTCTTATTTTAATCAGTGAGACAATCTCCAATTGATTCTTATAATCTACTTTTTAGTTACCAGTAATGATCTGGAAATACAGATCCATGAGAAAGTTTCATTTTAATTTCTCTTTAATCATCAGTAAAAGCAAGTTAAAAAAGGCTGTGTAGAGATTCAGTATTTCTCTTTCACCAGGCAGATTTCAGAGGAATTAGAAAAACTTAGGTAATTGAACTAGTAATTCATCTAATTAAAATGGCTGCTCATATTTTATTCAAATAACCAACAAATTATTTAATGGGCTATTCATTATTACAATTTTGTCCCTTGTAGTGCAATGTACCTGGGCTTGGCATATTTCTTCAGAGATGCCACAGGAAAATTCTCTGTGTTTGCCAGAAGTGAAAGATTTATGATGTGCCTTTTAGCATTCTAAGGCAAACAGCAAAAATCTTCAATGAAAACCCTTGAAACCCTTGTTTGATTTGAGAGTCAGCTTTACAGTGACATCCAGATTTTATATGGTTTCTCACTTGAAAACCTGTGTCTAGTATAGATCTAAAGTAGTCCAGGATTCTTTCCCTGTGAGGTGTTTTTAAACAATCCATAAATCCTGCACTGAATGACTACAACCTTGTGAAGTCAAACTGAGTTATGCGATATGAACATCAGCTTCCATTACAATATTGACCTTGGATAAAATCAGTTCCCTAGTTTAGCATCAAAAATTCAATGAATATTAGATAAGGTCTACCATTTAAGACAATGGAAAATGGGCACCTCTTTATCTCAGCCAGATGAAAATGTACTATCTGCTGAGATTTCCTAAGAACAGTACAAAATTATTAGTAAATAAAATGACCCACTGAATTCTGATTCATAATAAATCCTGAGGTCTTTTCTTCAGACTTTTTTTTTTTTTACTTTCATCCTGAAAGTTTATTTCACTCATAGAATTTGACAACTAAAAAGACCATCAGAGAGTTAAGAACACTGCCTATATGTGAGAGATGAAGAAGTAGATGCTTAAAAGTCAAATTTAAATAGGCTGGAGAGGTGGTTCTGCAGTTAAAAGCACTGGCTGCTCTTGCAGAGGACCTGGGTTTGATTCTCAAAATCCAAATGACCACTGACAACTGTCCATAAAAGTCAGTAACTCCAGTTCCATGGAATCTGGCAGTCTCTTCTGACCTCTGTGGGCATTGCATGACATGGGTGCACTGGCACGCACGTAGACGATATACATATACATAAAATAAAATAACTGAAAAAAATTCATATGAAAATAAATGGGCAAATAGATGAACAAAAGTTCCAGGTGTGTGAATGAGAGGATTGGAACATAGCAATAGAGTAGGCTGTATCAACATCAAGAACAGAGCAGAGCTGACAACCCAGAGACTCTCAGGATTTCTCTGCCTGTGGGTCTTTGATGCACATTCTGTGTAGTTAGATGACAGGTTTGTTGGGCCTCCATCACCTTGGACCTGATATCTCCCATAAAATCATAGAGCCATGTGCCCCTATGATCTCACTTCACCTCTATGGTCTCATAAGCTTATATGATGCCTTATCTAGTCCCAGAAATGAATCACTTAGTAGTCTTGATTGAATAAATGGTGTTGCATGTTCACTAAAGTACACAGTCATCCTCCAATACCAAATTGGAGTCAAAAGCGCCTTATCAGATGTATTCTGTCAGAGCAAGACACAATGTGAGAAAACACTATTTTACATAATATGGACTAAAATAGAGAAAGGCACAGCCTAATCTCAACAATATTTTTTTGGACAAGGATTTTCTAGTTCATTACTTTTAAAATGCCTAATATTTTTTTTCAAATCTCTGAAGATGCTTATAATTGAATTAAATTCTTATGGTCTTATGTAACAAAACAGTTTATAATATTAAAGAAAAGGAAGTATTTGTAGGACCAGAAGATGTTAAAAACATCCAATTAAAGAAATAGAATAATGATAAATACATAGTAGAGAGTGAAGCCTATCATTTCATGATTGAGAGGAGAGAACAAAATGTAAGTTAATCTGATAAGTGCTCCTAATACACATGTCTCCATACCCTCAAATTACAGACTTATTTCTAATATTTTCTTCTTATCATGTATTAATTGTACAATAAGGTACTATATTATACATACATATAATAAGTTTGATCATATTGTATTACTCTTTCTTGCATCCCATTCCCCTTTCTGTTTTATATCCTATTTTGCCATCTTGGGATCTCCTTCCTATTTATAGTTATTATCTGTTCCTTGTGACATTGGGAAGATTTTGCTAACCATTTATCTCCCATGACCATTTAGGATGAAATTTAAGAAGAATATTTTTCCAGATTAATGTTGAACTTTTGTAGTAGATGATAGAATATCATAGTCTGTCATAAGTCATAATTGGTATTATTCCTATAAAATCACTTATGGTCTGGGTTTTTTTTCCTCCATTCAGTTCCTATATAAGTATCCATCTCCAAGAAGTTGGCTTAAACATAGTCTTTAAGGTTTCTTATTTTCTACTCACTGGTCTCCTTATTCTTGCTATACCCCTTCCCCTTCCTATGATTGCTATTGTCTGGAGTCAGTTGGAAATGATAGTCTTAGGTGCCGAGGCCTGATCCTGGATCCTCCCTTTGTCTAATTTTGTCAATTGTGATTCCTGCTGTTACAACTATTTCCATCCTTCTTGGGCTAGCTGCAATTTAGGGTACATACATTGTCTTTTCAAACCCAGCAGGCCCACAAATTATGTGACTAAATCACCTAAATTGCAGACTGCATGTAGAGAGAATGACTTAGCAAAGCATCATTATCTTCCCTCTCTGCCTTAGACTTAGTTTCAGAACTTTGAGTTCACATCACTTTTTAGAAATTTGGCTAAAAGAGCTAAAGGTAACTTCATTCTATTTCCCTGTTATTTACAGTAAACCACAGCTACAGTTGATACAAGTCCTGTATGCATCTCAGTGTACATCAAATCTGTATTTTTGCCCACTGTTTTCATTGTCACATGTTTATATATTTACTTGAGAGATCTATCTGAGATCTTGGTGTTGCTCTGTATTCAAGACTGGAATAAGTTGGGAAGGGTGTAGTAGCAGAAACACCTGTTCATCTCCTCAGGACAAATATTTTGTATTTGTATGACAAAATGCATTTGTATGACAAAATATTTGTATGACAAATATTTCAATGTTTACCCAAGAAACATCTGGTTATAGGTCACTGGTGAGGATTTTGTACATCTTTTGAAGTAAGGAGGAACTATTGAACTAATATTATATTTCCAGACTCTATTGTAATGTTGGCAAGCAAAAAAAGGCATGTGTAGTGAAGATAGAAAGTTATTAATTTGTTTTAAATGTGGCATTCCCCATCCATTATATTAGCATAATATATGGACATTTTGAATTTTTAGATAATTTTATTTCTCTTTTGAATTCATTCAGTGGTCTGCCAATTAAGATTGTCATATCTTAAATGTGTAAGCAATTCATACTACCTATGGATCAGTACTTTTCAAATAGCACTGTGCTCATGAAATTAACCTGCAACACATTCTTATTATTGTGCTGCTGGTGGTAGTAATATTTGTTATAAACTTTCTGTGGATCAAAAATACGCAAAAAATTTTCAAATGTTCACACACACGTGCAGTATTGAATAATATATAGCTTGACCCATATTAATCTATAAAATCACTTCATTCATTTTATCACTGAGTTTCTTTGTGCCCTTAAATTTGGTAACAAGATACCCAGGATATTTTAATTTGTAATTGTGGTGTCCATTTTGCTTGTTGCCCAAGAGTATATAACCTTTATTATTGGGGTTTGAATGTGAACATTTCCCCCATAAAATCATGTGTTTGAACATTTGGATCCCAGTGGCTAGCACTGACTTAGAGACTTTTGGAAACTTTAGAAGGTAGAGCCTCACTAGAGGAAATTCCTCACTGGGGCAGGGCTTAAACTTGTAGCACCACCCGAGTTCCTTTTTCTGTCTGTGTATAGACTGCCAATTAACTGTGACTTGTTGGTCTCCTGCTGCCACATATTTTCTGTAATATTGAATTGTCCCCTCAAACCATAAGACAGAAAAACAAAACACATTACTGCCTTAAATTATGACTTGTCAGGTCAAAGGAATAAGAAAAATAAAATAAACAATACACTTTTTTTGCATTTGTAACTTTTCTCGTTATAGCATCTCCTTTTTATCACACTGGAATTTTTTATTTTACTTTATTTTTGGTTTCTTTTTTTAATAATTTTTTAAATTAAATTTTTTGTGTATTTCATACAGAATAGCTTGGAAACTCTCAATCATCTTCATATCCCTGACCCCACAAGCCACACACACACACTTGGATTTTGTTTTATAGAATTCCAAAAATTCCATGTAAATATGGAGACAGTCACCTTGTTGTTTGTACGTGCAGTTGCTTGTTGTTGTTTGGAGCATAATTTTATTTCAAAATTATGATTCACTATACTTTGTTCTCCTTTTGAGTTCTCTCTCACACACATTTACTTTTTCAGTAAGCATAAGTTAAGAATGAAATTTTTCCATGAATGGAATAATAAAGAATCATTACTCTATCTGGTTTAACATATAGAAAGATTTCCTTGTATCTTACTATGTTTAATTATCATAGTTTTTCTTCTTATTGTTCTTCTGGATTGAGATAGTAGGCGTTTATTTATTTTGCTAGTGAAGTATGCTATATTTAGATAGTCATATATCCTCAAACAGCTGTGTGTGATGGTTATTCATTTCTAGCTTCATGGAATTTAAAATCACCATACAAGCAATACTATGTGTGTATCTATGAGCTATGTGTGTATCTATGAGGGTATTTTTCAGGAAGGGTTGACTGAACAAAGAAGACCTGTCCTGAATATAGTACCATCTCATAGGTTCAGTGTGAGATTGAAGAAAACCAAGAAAGATGAGCAACAATTGTCTCTCTCTGCTTCAGGACTATGGATACAATGGGAACAACCGTCTCTTTCTCCTCCCACTCTTCTTTTCCTGCCATAATGAAATGTACCCTCAGATTGAAAGCAAAATGCTCCCATCCTCCCTTCAGTTGCTTTTCCATGATATTTTTTCACTGCAGCAGGAAAACAACAAATACATTGTATATGCTATGTATGCATATGTTTAAATAATATATGTACTTTCTACATGTACTGTTCTAGAATGATGAAACAAAAAGGAGGAAAAAAGTCTCTTTTCATGGTGCATTCAGATTAATTATGCATATTTGATTATTTCTGAATAAAATCAAGAAGAAACTGTTTCCTACTATGATGATTTAATTCCCAGTTGCCTTAAACCACACAAGGTGACAGTTTTTGCAGGTGTTTATTCCTAGTCTCAGGTTTTTCCCCTAGCACACTCATCCTGATTAAAACTTCATAATTTTTTATCCTAGTGTCAATATTTACTTCTTGTTAATTGAGTAAATAATCATTAAAATAGTCATTGAAACAATAATGATTCCATAAACCTTGACATCTAAGAAGTAGGACATGAAAGTCTAATATCAAAATTTATGTTGAATATTTCAAAAATAAAATTGCCAACATTTGTGTTACAATTATCAAGTCTATAAAGGAAAAAAAATAAATATAAGCAATTGAGATTCTAAAGACATCCCAGAATTTTAAAATGCAAGTTATTAATTCATGTAGGATAACACCAAAATTTTACTGACAAGCCAAGGTCCTATGATTTTATTTCCATTCTCTCTTAAATAAATAGCAATATTAATCAATTATTTCAAAAACAGTTTTGTTGGAGTGTGAATGTCAGTTATTGATAGAACATTACTTACAACACCAACAATACAAACTATAGATTATAATGCCAGCATACTTTCTGAAGTAATTTAAACATGTTAGATAATGAATAGAAATATTTCTAGGAACTTATTAAATTGTCATACCTTACATGAACTGAAGTATAGAAATGTTTTAAGCTATAAAAAATTGGAAACCAGAACAGAATTAACTACTTTTAAAGACTGAAATCTGAAGAGCTAAGCCATTTTCAAAGGAATGATCTTACAAAAGAGATAGCCTAGAAGAAATGATGGAAATGGAGACAAGGAGATGGGACTGAAAGAGGCAGAAAGGAAGGGGAAGGGAGGAATAGGAGAGAAGAGGACAGAGGAGCAGGGAAATGAAAGAGCCCCTAAACCATACATCCCAGGTTCTACTGACACATTCAGACTGGATATAAGGGAATCCGAACCACAATTTATTAATCTCTTTACATTCATCTCTCTTGACTGCAATGGCTTAAATATTTTCTGTTTCAGTCTCATGACTTTGCCTAAGAGTTTCCCAAAGACAGTTGCTTAATTATTTTTATAACTAATGCCACAAATCTCATATGAATGATTTAATTTTCAATGGAAAATGTAAAACAGTTCATTCTGCCCTAATATTGTTTGCATCATTTCCCATACAATACTCATGTTCCCAAGACCATTACTCTAACCCAAAACTAGTGTCCTAATTTGTTTCTTTATTTCTGTGAAAAAACAGTCTGACCACTACCAACTTGGGGAAGAAGGGGTTTATGTAGCTTCCATATCCTGGGTCACAGTTCATCAGGGAGCCCAAGATAGGAACTCAGGGCAGGAACCTGGAGGCAGGAGCTGGAGCACAGGACAAGGAGGAACACTGCTTACTGGCTTGCTCCCCTGGACTGTGCTCAGCCTAATTTCTTAAGCAACACAGGCCCACCTGTCCATGGGTGGCACTGCCCAGAGTGGGCTGGGCCCTCCCACATCACTAAACAATCAATAAAATGAAGGCCAGTCCAATGGAGGCAATTCCCTAATTGAGCATCCTTCAACCGAGGTGTGTCAAGTTGACACTAAAGCTATCCAGCACAACAAGTGAAACTTTTTGATCTTTAAAAATGTGTCTTCTCTAGTAAAAGAGACATTGAAATATTTTTGAGGAATTTTCTGCTGTTTTAAAGATAATGTATACAGGATAAATCCAGCAACATATGTAATAAAGAACCAGTCATGGATTGGCTAACACTCAAAACCAGGAGTCAATGAGATCTTAGCAAATTGGACATTGAACTAAAGCTGAACATAGATGTCAAGTACAGAATACTAGTTACAGTGCAAAATTCCATTAGTTGTTTATTATTGAATCAATGGCTGCTGGTGATTAGGTGAAGCTCAACTGTTTGGTATTGGCTGAGATCCAGCTATTTGCTAGAAAAAAAAAACTGTGTTAATTTTGATTTGCCACACTGTGATGGTTAATCCTGATTATTGACTTGACTGGGTTTGTAATCAACTGAAAGACAAGCTGCTGAGAATTCCTGTGAGGAATTTTTTTTCTCAGAATTAGTGTCATAGAGCCTAGCTCCTTCGTTTTATTTCATTATTTTTCATAATTCCAAGCATTAGTACTGTATTTACATACTTTTTTCTACTCCCTCCCTCCCTTCAAGTTCCTCCCACGTACCCC
>NW_008343216.1:1075127-1078965 GCF_000622305.1 Nannospalax galili | reverse complement strand
TTGACCGGAAATAAAAGGAGGAAAAGAGAGAAGAGACTGCCAGGCCCCAAGAGTGGGGTGGCTTAAAGGCAAAGCTGCGTTTTAATCTCCTGATGGGAGATGAAGGAAAAAGAGATTTCTGATCCCGCAAAGGTGGGGATGGCTTAACGGCAAAGCTGCCTTTTAATCTCCTGATAGGAGATGAAGGAAAAAGAGATTTTTGATGCTCTCCTGGTGGGAGAGATACTTACGGTGTCCCCCTGATTGGATGGACACTCCACTCCTGATAGGAGAAAGGGATTGCTGAGGCCTCCCTGATGAGGGGGATACTCACGAACTCTGCGTTCCAGGAGCCCCACGTTGGGCGCCAGCTGCCGGGCGGCAGGTCTCTCTCTCTCTCTCTCCCCAGCTGTGGCGGCGGGCTCTGTGCCAAGCTGAGGGAGGCTCAGGCTAGCTGCGGGAGGCTCCCCCTTGGCTCGTGGGTCGTTGGCTCGGTGACGAGGGCGGGGAGAGCAGTTACGGCGAGTGAGTGTTGACGGAAGGCAGCTCTTCCGGGAAGACTGATCACAGGCTGGTCCCAGGCACGGTGAAACACAGCTCCAGACGCAGTGAAAACAGCTCAGCCAAATTCAGTGATACAGCTCCAGCCATGTTCAGTGATACAGCTCCAGCCAAGTTCAGTGATACAGCTCCGTTTATTAGGGGGGAAAACTAGAGGATTTATAGTGTGGAGGCAGTAGCAAAAGCCTCTGTTGATAGGTGCTCATAGTATGCTTTATTTACGTGTGGCAGTGGGCTTCTATCTTTCAGGCTGTCAGACAGTGCCTAATTACCATCTTATGGAAGTTGTCCTTAGAGAAAACTGATTCTCCCTCCATCAGCAGGTATTGTTTGGCTGTAGCTGTTCATCTAGAGGTGAGACCTTGAGAGATTTCCTCCAACCACATTGATGTGTCAACTGATGCTGTCATTATGCAGACCTTGTTTAGGTGACAATATACAGGGGATATCATCGGGACATCATTCCTATCATGTCCAGAATACAGTATCTAGAAGACAGTGTGCTGGTACTCTTCCAGGATGTATCCTGAGCAATAAGTTCAGGCATCACATTATAGATGGATGAATTGGCCCAAGACATCACAGGGTCACTTGCTCTCTACACATTGAGCAGTTGTAGAACTTAATACTTGTCTCCATATTTTCCAAAAAGTAGCTCCTTTGATGAGTGGTGAGAGTTATATTTCTCTGTGAATAAAGGATAAGTATATAGAATATAGAAAGAAATTACACAGGTTTAGGAAAGTGGGCAAGCATCAAAATAACACACAGCATGACCAGGGGGCCAACAAAGGGCAGGAGACATGAAAAAAGGGATTATTAAACCAACCTAATTGTTCAGTGGGTTGAAATCTTGAAAATAGATCATTACGAAGTTTTTTGAGAGTGTTAAAATGGGTTTCAACAGCATTTGATTCATTTACAAAGGAACAGCACTCCTGTCCCAATACCACACATGTCCCCCCATGTTCAGCAGTTATTAAGTCCAGTGCTCTTTTGTTTTGGAGCACAACCCTGGACACAGGTTTAGGAAAGTGGGAGTACTGGGCTCTACCCTGGGGATTGACTTCTCCAACTCTCTGCATTACCTGTTTCAAATACCTTGCATGGATTTCCTGTTACTTAATGGGCCTGAGGTCTAATTACACAGATGTTGATTATTCCTAAGATAAAACTGCCACTGCTTCCCCAATAAAGATTTTTTTTTTCTAGGCTGGTCATTGATGATGGTTGTAGGCTTTAAAGATGGGTAGGATTATTGATTGTTTTTTTTTTTTCTCTTGGCAGCTAGCATAGCACTCTGATACCATAAGATCTGTTTTTAAGGGTTAAACCTTCCAGCTAAGTTTCAGCTCAATTTTTCCAGTTTTCTGTCCAAAGCATGTGGTATCTTCAGCAATAGCATCTTACTTTCAACTTCTGTCAGGCAACGAATGGTTATGGCAGTAGCCCATATTATTTTGGGATTTCTTGAACTATCTTGTCCAACAAATTTAATAGAAGTTATCAATGCCTGGCACTTTGATTGTCCAGCTTGTCTTGAAAATCTCCCGCCAGGTGCTGGGTTTGCACAATTGTCGCCGTAGCAATGCCTCCAGCACCCAGGGAAGGTGCAAGTCTGATCCCTACCAGAAAAGGAATGAAGATTTCTCTCCATTGGTGGCTGTGTAGGAGGAAGGTGGCTTCTTCCTTCTCGAGTAGGTACACCTGGGGTGTAATCATTACTGGTACACAAAAGGTGGACAAAGAGAAATTAACACAGCTTGGGGCTTTTCCTTTGCACCATAGGAAAAGAGGAGGGGGCGACGCATGCTATACTGGAGAGAGTAATGTTAGTGAGGCATTTGTAATGAGTAGGCTTACTCTTGCTGGAAATGCAAATTGGATAGTTAGCCAGTTGTTCAAATAAGGGGATATCCATTAGATGAGAGTCAGTGAAATCTTTTTTTTGTTTCTGGGGTGTGTGGTGAAGGGAAGAAAGTTAGTAACATACTGAATGTACTTGCTCCAGGACATAGTTGATCTTATATGTGTATTTTAAAGAAAGCTTATGAAATAATTAAGTTCTCTACAGTTTTCTAGATTATTATTGCAGTATTTCGTTCTTCCATTTCACCCTGTATAAACTTCTTTTTCCCTACCTATTAAAATACCCATTTTTTTTATTTTCCTCCTTGATAGCACCTATGTCTACTATTGCCAGGCAGCAGGTCTCTCTCTATCTCCGCGGCTGCAGTGGTGGGCTCTGCACCAAGCTGCGGTAGGCTCGGGCTAGCTGCGGAAGGCTCCCCGTCGGCTCGTGGGTCTTTGGCCACCAAGCCACAAGGGCAGGGAGAGCAGGAATGGCGAGTGAGTGTTGACGGAAGGCAGCTCTTCCGGGGAGACTGATCATAGGCTGGTCCCAGGTGCAGTGAAACACAGCTCCAGATGCAGTGAAAACAGCTCAGCCAAATTCAGTTATACAGCTCTCTGTTTGTCTTTCCTGTAGAATAATATTATGAGTTAGCACAGACTTAGCTGCGGGTGCAAGCTGTCGAGAGATATGAAAGTCAGCTGTAGAGTACCTAGCGAATGCACCTGAGTAGAACTTTCCTATTACTCCAATATGCCAGCGATCGTCCCATGGATCTAATTTTTCCTTGAAATGTTTCTCTGACATAAAATCTCTAGAACATGGTATTAGGGAGAGTGGGGGCTGGCTGAAGCATTGCTGTTAAGCAGGGTAAAAACGGCTATGAGGATGACAGAGAAAGAAGCTTGGGGGGGGCATCTGTGGCGAGCAGTCTCCACTAGATCATGGATCTCTTTCCACGTGATCTGGTGTGGCTTTCGGTGTCATCTCCGCCTCTTTCTTTTCTTTGTCTCTGACAGGGTCATGCAGGCCATCTTTTTCGTGGGCAGGGAGGTGTCGGACATTTCTAGCTGGAACCCAGATAGGCTTTGGTTGATCCTGTGGGAAAACACAAGCAAATCCTCTCCCTGTGGTCAGCAATGGATCTGGTCCTTTCCAGAGTCCATCAAAGGGGTCCCTCCATCTAACCATGATGGGTGGTACTGGGTGTGTCTGGGCCCAGTGTCAGGTGATGGGGGGAGCATCAGTCCCTCAATATACATTAAGTACATTAAGGGTAAACAAAGCTAATGTTAATTGAATATTGGGAGAATATGTTGTTTGAGCCTGTCTTTTTAATTGGTCTTTTAAGGTTTTATGTGACATTTCCACAATGGCTTGCCCCTGTGGGTTGTATGGGATGCCAGTGTGATGGGTGATTTTCCAGGCTTCACAAAAATTTTTAAA
>NW_008343216.1:1072783-1074124 GCF_000622305.1 Nannospalax galili | reverse complement strand
AATCCTAGTTCCAACCTACAGGGATTGAAATAGCAGCATCCCCCATAGGTATCAACTTCCTTGAGGCATGATGGAGCTGTCTGTTGGAAAGGGAAGCAAACATATTCATTAGTTTTGTATCTGCTAGCATTTGGGTATATTATGATTTCTATGGGTTTTTGACAGCCCACTAGGGGGCAGTATGCAGTTCCAATTATCTGATTTTTTTCCTTTAAATGTTTCCCTGACATAAAATCTCCAGAACATACTATTAGGGGGAGTGGGGCTGGCTGAAGCACTGGTGTTAAGCAGGGTAAAAACGGCCATGAGAATGACAGAGAAAGATGCTCCAGGCGCAGGGGGGGGAATCTGTGATGAGCAGTCTCCACCAGATCAGGATCTCTTTCCAAGTGATCCAGTGTGGTTTCCAGCGTCTTTTCCTCTTCTTCCTTTCCTTGTCTCCAACAGGGTCATGCAAGCCATCATTTTTTAGGGTGGGGAGGTGTCCGACATTTCTGGCTGGAACCCAGATAGTCTTTGGTTGATCCTGTGGAAAAACACAAGCAAATCCCCTCCCTGTGGTCAGCAATGGATCTGGCCCTTTCCAGATTTTATCAAGGGGGTCCCTCCATCTAACCATGATGGGTGGTATGGGGTGTGTCTGGGCCCAGTGTCGGGTGATGGGGGGCATCAGACCCTCGATATACATTAAGTACATTAAGGGTGAACAAGGCTAATGTTAATTGAATATTGGGAGAATATGCTGTTTGAGCCTGTCTTTTTAGATGGTCTTTTAAAGTTTTGTGTGACCTTTCCACAATGGCTTGTCTTGTGGATTGTATGGGATGCCAGTGTGATGGGTGATTTTCCAGGCTTCACAAAAATTTTTAAACGGGAGGCTAGTAAATGCTGGGCCATTATCTGTCTTTAGCTGTGCAGGGAGGCCCATGATGGCAAAGGATGAGAGTATGTGATTTATTAGTTTTTTTGAACTTTCATCAGTTTGGGCAGTAGCGCAAAGGAAGTGAGAGTAAGTGTCTATAGTTACAAATACATATTTTTGTCTGCCGAATTGGGGACATGAGTTACATCAACTTGCCAGAAGGCATTAGATTTTAGCCCTCGAGGATTGGTGCCGTATCATTGATGCACAGGAAGAGCGGGTTTTAACAATGCGTTTAAGCTGTTTGAGGGGAATGTGGGGGAATCTGAGATGGAGCCCATGCAAATTAATATGGGTGGCATGGTGGAGGTTTTGGGCATCTGTTACACTGGCAGAGAATGTTCCAGCGGTGGCTACTTCATCTGCTATGGCATTTCCTTCAGTAAGAGGTCCTGGGAGAGAGGAGTGGGACCTGATAT
>NW_008343216.1:1056026-1072518 GCF_000622305.1 Nannospalax galili | reverse complement strand
ATATGACCAGTGCTGCCCCCTTTTTTCCTCCATCTGTAAAGGCTGTAATAGCCTTTTTTATGGGTTTGTGGCAGAAGAGCTGAGGTGGGAGCCAGCGAAACACTGGAATAACTGACATCCATTTATCTTTGGGATAGTGATTATCAATTTGTCCTGGGAAGCCTATTAAGCTAATTGTAAAAGAGGAGTGATGTTTTAGGAGCCATTGTACATCTAATAATGGGAAGGGGATAATAAGGGTATCAGGTTCTTTTCCTACAATTTGTAGTGAAAGCCCCTTTTACAGTGAGGACAGAGGGTTTCAGGGGGTCGAGTGGCAGCTGAGTCATTTTGGGGGCAATTTTCTTTCCAGTGTCCAGTTTCTCCACATTTAAAGCATTTTGAGTTGGATTGGGTTGTAACTACCAAGGCTTAGGCAAGGGAGGAGGCCTGGTATGTGACAGTCACAATGTCATGGATGGCCACAATCCATTTGTCATAATGTTCATTTTTTAGTCCCTGGCATGCTTGTCTATGCTCAGGGGTCATCCCTTCCCAGACAAGGCTGTTTAAAAGCATTGCTTTGGCTGCAGGATCTATTATTTTTCTATCTAAACTGGCCTGTACTCTTAGTATAAAGTCTGGGAGAGCCTCAGTTGGCTTCTGTTTTAGGAAGGTTAATGAAGAGGTCTCTCCAGGCCCGGTGGACAAGGGGGTTAGGCTGTCCCAGGCCTGTAATGCACATAAGCGGACTTGCTCAAAACAACCAGCAGGGATCGCAGCCTGCTGGATTCCTGTGGAGAAGTTGCCCTGACCAAAAAGTTGGTCATAGTTCCAATCTATGAATCCAGGTGGTGGATCCTGTCCCTGTTGTGGTCTTAGCTGCTGATTATGAGTGTCATTTCTTTTAGCCTGCATTAGGCATTCATCTCTAAATAAAGCCTCCCATTGTACAAATAATGGACTGGGGAGGGTAGATCTACAAATGTCTCTCCAATCCTGGGGAAGCAGGTTAGTATTAAATGTTTGTAGTATAGATTTTGTCCATGGAGCATGGATCCCATCCTCATGAACAGCTTGGCATAATTCTTTTAATTCTGCTGCTGGGAAGGGGTACCAAGCCAGTGGGCGTTGCCTTGTTATTTGTCAGTTAACAGGAAAAGCTTCTACCAGTGGGGTTTTGGGGTCCTGAGGCCATTGTGTCTGGAGATTTTGGGGCTGGCAACTCCCACTCTCCCTGAGATTACAGAGCTGTTCTATGGCTGTGGGGTGTGGCTGGGACAGCGCCACAGCTGTGGTGGCAGTGGAGGTGAAGGGGGAGGGGGATTTATCTGGGGATCTTTGGGAGTTTTTGAAGTCTGGGCATTAACATCTGGGCTTGTTAAATCAGTAGGAGGGGGGTAAGAGTTATTTTTGTTGATGGGTGGGTTTTGTCTGACTTGGTCAAATTTTATTTTGGGGGCTGTTGAATCTGGTACTGGGCACTCTTTAGGATTTTTTTATTTTTATTTTTTAGGGCTGTCGAATTTGTTGTTGGGAAATCTTTAGGGTCTTTTTTATTTTCTAGGGCTGTTGAATCCGCTGCTGGGAAATCTTTAGGGTCTTTTTTATTGTTTGAATCCTCCCCTTTATTATTTCGTGGTGCTTGTAACAAGTTTTCCTCGGTCTTAGGTGGGTTTCCTAAGCATTGTCGGATGGCTGCTTTTATGGGGAGAAAGGAAAGGGTCAAATTGTATCTTTCCTGGATTTTCTTTTTACGAGCCAGATAGGCAATGTTAGTCCAGACCTCTGGATCAGAAATGTCTGCTGACAGGATCCAGGGTGCAAATTGAGATACTTCATTCCAAAATTTTGAACTTTTTTTTTGGGAAATCTTAAGTCCTCTTGATTTAAGTAGGGCTCTAAGGGAGCGAATTTGGAGGTTTTTTTTTGGCATGATCGTGAATTATCCATTATAAAAAGAAAAGTAGTGTTGTCTGGCGTTTAGTGTTCCTGGAGCAGTTTGCCACCAGGGGATTGAAACGCTCTGACAGACACAAGCCTAGCTGCAGATTTAAGGTTTACAGGAAAAAAAATGGCTTTTAAAATTTTTTGTTTGTTTGTATGGCATGAGCCACCTTGAATTTTAAGTGCTCTGCAGGGGCTAGTTAATTTAAATTCTCACCTAAGTGGTTTTAGCTTTGGTTGGGCTTGAGCACCCCAGGGGCAAGATAACAAAACAGATTAGGGAAGTTTATTTTAGAAGTTGACTATAAGGCTTATGTGAAGATCCCTTAGAACTTTGGGAATTTTTTCTAGTGGTGTTAAGATAGAAAAGGAAAGTGGGGTGAAGTGCTGATTTCTAAGGGAACGTGCCTGGGATCAAAATCTCAGGTGATTCCACTTAGTCCACAGCACGAGACTTTCTGCAAATTTAAGGAACTGTCAAACATCCTTGTGACTTTTAACTGGTTGCTGCGTTACCAGATTTTTGTATTAGAAAGATGTATAGATAGGAGGTTTTTTGTCTATACCTGTGCAGGCTGTCGGGGTCCGTTAAGAGGACTCAAGAGCCTTCATCTTACGTCAAGGAGTAGCCTTGACCAGAAAGCCTCAGTTGCTTCTTTGTCTTTAATGGTCCCACACGCAGACTCAGACCAAAAATAAAAGGAGGAAAAGAGAGAAGAGACTGCCAGTCCCCAAGAGTGGGGTGGCTTGGAGGCAAAGCTGCCTTTTAATCTCCTGATGGGAGATGAAGGAAAAAGAGATTTCTGATCCCGCAAAGGTGGGGATGGCTTAACGGCAAAGCTGCCTTTTAATCTCCTGATAGGAGATGAAGGAAAAAGAGATTTTTGATGCTCTCCTGGTGGGAGAGATACTTACGGTGTCCCCCTGATTGGATGGATACTCCACTCCTGATAGGAGAAAGGGATTGCTGAGGCCTCCCTGATGAGGGGGATACTCACGAACTCTGCGTTCCAGGAGCCCCACGTTGGGCGCCAGCTGCCGGGCGGCAGGTCTCTCTCTCTCTCTCTCCCCAGCTGTGGCGGCGGGCTCTGTGCCAAGCTGAGGGAGGCTCAGGCTAGCTGCGGGAGGCTCCCCCTTGGCTCGTGGGTCGTTGGCTCGGTGACGAGGGCGGGGAGAGCAGTTATGGCGAGTGAGTGTTGACGGAAGGCAGCTCTTCCGGGAAGACTGATCACAGGCTGGTCCCAGGCACGGTGAAACACAGCTCCAGACGCAGTGAAAACAGCTCAGCCAAATTCAGTGATACAGCTCCAGCCATGTTCAGTGATACAGCTCCAGCCAAGTTCAGTGATACAGCTCCGTTTATTAGGGGGGAAAACTAGAGGATTTATAGTGTGGAGGCAGTAGCAAAAGCCTCTGTTGATAGGTGCTCATAGTATGCTTTATTTACGTGTGGCAGTGGGTTTCTATCTTTCAGGCTGTCAGACAGTGCCTGATTACCATATAGAAAAAACCTGGTGTTTTCTATGCCAGAGGTCATGTTTCAGATAAGGCATCTGTGGTGGCACTTCACGGTGAGCCAGGAAGAGAGCAGGAGGCCCCCTGCTGAAAAGGGGAGTCTGTCCATCAGGTGCCGAGCCCCTTAGGGCTATCCAGACATGGAGAAACTGCAACCCTAACAGCAGGTTTCCCCAACATACTATCTCCCCTCTCTCCAGCTCCTTCTTCTCCCTGGCCCCTTGATTCCTTTCAGCTTTCCTGGTTTCTGCAACTATCTCAGACTGTATTCAGAGATAAAATATTTGGACATAGATTCCACAAATGAGTGAAAAGAGAAGGAGTTGTTTTTTTTTTTTTTTTTTTTTTTTTTTTCTTTAGACTTTGTTTTTATTTTTAAGTATGGGTTATCTTATGAGGAATCTTCTGGATCAGATTATTTGAAAGTAGAAAATCTACGCTAAATGTGGGCAGCACCTTCTGATGGCAGCTCAGATGAAAGGAACCTGAAAAAAGAAGCTTTCCTTTGCCCGTTTGCTGGCAAAGCATCTACTTTGCTGCCACCACTGCTAGTGTTGATTTCCTTTGCTGATGTCGGAAACCACCTTCTATAGACTTTCAAAGTTGACTCAAGACCAGTAGCTAAACAAGAATCCTTCAAGGCTTCAGCACCAAACTAGAGCTGTCAAGACACCCAGATTTCTGAATTGAGCAACTATGGGATTTCAGCCACTCTGGTGTGTTAGACAATCATTGTTGCACTACCCAGAATGTATTAAATAATCCAATCTAATAAATGCCCTTTGAATAAATATTCATTTTTTAGTTCTTCCCTATATATAACCCTGACTCAGACACATAATAAGATAAATTTCAGCTTGTGGTACGCATACTAAAATATGGAGATATCATCTAGCTAAAGAAATTTTATATAATTCCTCTTATGGTAAGCAATATAAACAACCTTAGGTTATCTATACAGATACACATTTTATAATGTGAAGGATGCTAGCTTTTGACAGTCATGTAGTATTTACCCACATTAGTTAAATAGAAAAAATAGCATATAATAAAAGGAAAGATGCTGAAGAAAGTAGAGGAGAAAAATTAACTTATAAGAATAAGGTTGATAGGAAAAAAACTGAGAGGAAAAATAATAATGAAACTCATGGTCAGGATGAATAAGCAGGAATATAGAATACATCTCAGGCAAATCATCAAGAAGTGAAACACAGAAAACAAAATGCAGAGATAGTCCTATTGCTAGGGAAAACCCTTGCATACATGTGGATATGTAGATATGTGTGTGTATCTGAGTGCACATTTCCCCTAAAATATAAACTTTTTTGAATATTTGTAACTTCTAATTATAATTAAAACAAATTTCTAGCTCTCTCTTCACTTATTTTTATTTGCTAATATTACTACTAATGTGAATAACATTTCATTCATCTATACCATGTTTTTTTCTTTTGTGTGTGTGATATGTTTTCCTTTCCAACTAGTTATTACAAGATATTACTACACAATTTATATATAATAACTCCATTAATAATCTGGAGACTATTCTCATGCAGATAGTTATGTTACCAAGTACTAGCACATCTTGTCAATGTATATTTTTTATTGAAGTTTTATGCCTTTCATACAGAACATCTTTATCATCTTTATAACCCCTCTCCCATCTGCACTTCCTCATACCCACACCCTTCCTGGATAGTATTTATTCTGTCATATATATTAAGGGCTACCAATTCAAGTTTATGTAACCAGATTTGTATCACCATATATTTCTTAATTCTTCAGATTCTTTAGATAATTCTGACACCTGTAATTTTCTATTTCTCTGCCTTAATATTAGTATTTAGTATTCAATGGTCTCTTCTTAGAAAACAATTATATGACTCAGCAAGAAAATTGTGAATGATATTTATTAACATCTTGGTCAAGACAAAGAGGTCACACTCCAAGTCACACAATACAGAAGCTGCATTTATTTGACATTCATATACTTGAAAAACTGATCAATAATGGTAGACACCAGTAAGCCGTTTCCTTTTTCTCTTGATGACAAACCAATGGAATGGGGCATGAAGAAACATCATGGCTGGATATAAATATGATGTTATTAGATACATGAAAGTATTCTTTAATTAGGGCTAAAGAGATGACTCAGTGGTTAAGATCACTGACTGTTCTTGTGAAGACCCAGGTTGAAATCCCAGCACCTAAATGGTGACTAAAAACTTTTTTTAACTCCAGATCCAGGGGATTTGAACCCGTCTTCTGACCTCTGCCATGGGCACTGCACAACACGGGTGCACTTACACACATGCAGGCTGACATTCATATACCAAATTAAATATGAATAAATATTTAAAAAATATTCTTTTGTCAAAGTTGATCAATTTTTAAAATCATGCCCTATGAATTTCATCACATAAAATTAGTTCAATATAATAAATCAGCCACAACCAATGTTTTCTAAAGTATTTACAAATATAATAACCCTGAAAACCAATTACATTGTTTGTTCATTCATTTATTCAACACATATTTATTGGTTGGTATTTTATCATCTTTGAAGCAGATAAAGGTATTCTGCACTATTATATATATCAGCTGAAAGGATCTGAAAAAAATCTGGGTATGACAGATTGCAAAGTTCCATGATGATTAGCACAGGTAAACTATAAAGAGAAGAAGCCAACCTTCAGCTGCAATTAAAGTTGAACACACAGCAGGTTTCACTTGATTCATTTTGCCCGTGTTTCCCTATCTGTTCATTTTACACTACTAAATGTATAAATTATGTTTTGATTTTTCATAACAAATATTTAAATGAAAATCTTTGACAACTAGACTGAACATTCCTCTTTAAGCTTACATGCACATATTTTCAGTCTTATTTCAGTAAACACAATACATTTTCTTCAAACAACAGTTTATATTTCCAGCATCTATTTTGTATTCTAACCTTATATTTCTTTCAAAACATACATTTCTCTCATATTTCGGAACAGACACCTGCTGTTAAGAAAGTAAGGGAATAAAGGTATGCAGAGTAGAAAGAAGTTACATACGCGAAAGCAAGCAAATGTGAAAGTCAAAGCAAGTCACCTTCCTTCTAAACGTTAAGCTGACATTGTATGAGGGAGGATCACATCAAGTTCTATATGAATATAGGTTATTCCTTTATAACATCAGTTATTTCTAACACAGCAACAAATTATTATATATTTGTTTCTGTATTGCAATGGGTAGTTTGAAACAGTGTTATCTCTTTATAATAATAATTTAATAATAATAATTTATAGGATCAAAATATATTCTACTCAATCTTCAAAGATTCAATAAAAAGATCCCTCTTGTAAGAAAGCTTATTAAAACACAGGCTACTCTAAAAGAATATAAAACATTCTGTCCTTGAATAAAGCTCCTTCAAATCAAGAAGTAAACAACTCAAATATTTCAGTAACTTCATATGTAACTGATCAGATACACTATGTATTTCAAATAAAATTATTACTCTTTAATGGAAGCATATTTGAAACCAAATGTGAAAGATAACAGTATGATCTTGTGGAGTGATTTTCTCTGAGATAAAACCTCACTATTTTTTCTATTGTACAAGTAACCTGGAGAATGGGGGAAAAAACCTTAACCAGCTTCTTTGACAGAGCTTCTAACAGACCACTTGGCTAGTCTCTGCTTCTTCAGAGAGCCCAGCTAGTCTGCTTCTTCCAGGTGGCTGTGCTAACCTGGGCCACTTCAGGGCAGCTCAACTGGTCTGAAAGTGTCTTTCAGTAGTACTTAGAGCTAATATATGCTTGAGAAGGGAGGACATAATGCAGCTGAACCCCCCTCTCAATACTATCCACCCAATTTCAAGTATCCTCTCTCTATTCATGGTGTTGTTCTTTCTTAAGGCCTATCTAGACTAATTTGTGTCTTCAAGTGTCATTCTGTTAGAATCCACCCACTGGAGCCTGCTTAAACAGGAGTCTCTTCCTTAAGCTACACTGACTCTCAGCCTGCCAGAAGTCATGGTTGCTAGTAACTCCTCAGGGAGGGTTGAGGTTTCTTAACATTTCCCCACATCTATTTTGTCTGGTGTGAACATATGTCGGACTTATGAATATCATCACCATTGCTGTGAGATCATATGAGTAACTGCGTATCTGCAGCTACTGAGAAACTGGGAAAGTTTGTTTCCTTGTGGTCACCTACAACTCTGGTCCTTACAATTTTTCTGTTCCCTCTTTCACACTGATCTTTGAGCTTTCTGAGGCAGAATTTAGGTATCCTATATTATTATATGAGTATATGCCCAAGATTTTACGGCTAGATCATGTGGTCAATCAAGTATTGATTTTTTGAGAAAATTAATGCAAGTTAAAATTAATGTATGTTCTCTAAATTATCAGAAAGTGCTAACAAAAGGTAGCCTTAGAAAAAGGCAAATATCTCAGATATATATTTCAATTTACATGATTACTGTGTTTAAATCATTTCTACTCCTCACTCTTCATCCTAAAATCTTCCCATATTGGCTTCCAACTCCCTCTCAATTTCTTGACTTATTTTCTAATTTTGTGATAATTACTGTTTTATACATATATTAACATATATGTATATTACACAATATAATATACATATTGTATAGCATACATATTATATGTGTATATTATGTATATGTGCGTGCGCGCATGCATGTGTGTGTTTATGTGCATTCTCCTGAGTCCATTTAGTGGTGCTCATATGTACAAGTGTTTAAGGCAATCAGTGGTTGCTAAGAAGAAAATTTATTTTCTTCAAAGACGAATTTACTGATAGGTTATGTCATTCACATTTTTTTTTGGTCTTTCTGAGGCAGGGTCTCCCTTAGTTCCAGCTGACCTGTAACTCACTATGTAGGCCTTGAACTCACAGATATCCACCTGCCTCTGCCTCCTAAGTGCTGGGATTAAAGGCTTCCTAAAAGATTTATTGAAAATAATGAACGCATAATCGATCACTAAATTAATTTATGATACAAATTATTGAACTATTTTCATAAAATCAGGTAATTAATCAAGGAATTAATTGAACTTTTGCTTACTTCACGATTCAAATCAATACTATTTGCTTGAAATTGCATAAAGACTATCAATTTAAATATTAACTTGATATGAATCTTGTTAAGACCTGTTCTACAGATGTAATGTGGGTCTCTGAGGTCTTGGTTCGTATTTAACACAGTTTTCTGAATTTCCTTTTCACAAATTTAAATAGTTCTCTTTATCTCTTTGAGTTTTTGTGTTGCCACTGGAAATGGGATACTGTTTTACAGCAACTCATCATGGTGCAAAGAAACAATACTCTAGCATCTGATGTAGCTAGCACTCCTAGACATATTCAAACTTGTGAGTGAACTTTCTAAAACTTTTCTTACAAGAGCTAAGAGGCTTCCCTAGACTGTCCATTACTTTTTTAAAAATATGATGTATTGAATTTTCATTTTAAAATATTTTATATATTACTTTTTATTTTATGTGTATGAGTGTATTTCCTGCATGTGTGTAAGTGCACCTGAGTCTTGTAATGCCTTGGGCAGTAAGAAGAGTGCATCAGCTCACTTGGAAATAGAGTTATGGGTGGTTATTAGCGCCGTATGGGTGCTGGGAATCGAACCCAGGACTCTGTAAGAGCAGTCAATGCTCTTAACTGCTAGGCCATTTCTCTAGTCCCTTCATTTTCATTTTTTAAATAGAAAAATGTCATATTTTAGTAAATATGTTGGATTTGTATCATTGTTTTCCTTTACACAAGGCATTCCCCACCCACAGTTCTCTGCTGTGAATTGTTGAAATACCCACAACTTGTTTTCTCAGTGTAATACATGCTGAAAGAAATTTTTTCTTATATTTATTTTCATTTTCTGATAATTTCATTTATGAGTAATGTATTTGCATTATTTTCATCCTTTACAGTCCCCTTCAAAAATTCCAGGGCTCCCACATTCAGTATCATTTTCTTGTCATCTTTTTTGATTACTATTGTTTGAGAGAGAGAGAGAGAGAGAGAGAGATGAGATGAGAAATTCCCTTCCATCTACATTGGCCTGTTAACTGATCTCATTATTATGTAGACCTTGTTAGACTACCATTCTGTGGACTCGTTATTGGTTTAGCTTCCTTGTCATGTCTAGAGAACATTAACTGGCATCAGGTATCATGTCTTTCTGGCTCTTACATTCTTTCTCTTCCCTCTTCCATGATGTTTTCTGCGCATTAGGTGTAGATTTTTGACTTAATAAGTGTACTTCACTTATTCTCTGTGTTTGATCAGTTGTGGAACTTTGTAATAGACTCCATTTGTTTCATAAAGAAGCTTCTTTGATAAGCGGTGAGAGATACACTTGTCTATAAATATAAGCATGTACATTTAGAATATAGTAAGAAATTACGTTGGTCTAGGGAAGTGGCAGAGTAGGTTCAACTGTAGGGTCTAAGACTGCTCCAGTTATATGTACTAGGTTGTATTTATAGTAATACATACGAATTCTATCCCATTGAGCATATCCTAAAAACAATTAAATACCTCTTGGTTACCCCACTACATAAAGTGCTATTTTACAATAGAGATAATTTGCTGGGCAAGACATTGTTGTGGTTCATAAGCTTCACGACTCCTAGGACTATTGATTGGTTTTCCCCATTGACAGCTTGCATAACATCTACTGATATTAGAAGAGCTAGTCTTTGAGGAAGAGTCTTCGCAATTGGTT
Organism: Nannospalax galili; assembly: GCF_000622305.1. NCBI lineage: Eukaryota > Metazoa > Chordata > Mammalia > Rodentia > Spalacidae > Nannospalax > Nannospalax galili. The sequence goes on along the minus strand of NW_008343216.1, from coordinate 1,062,329 downwards.
TTAGTTTAATTGCTCTAAGTCCTGTGTAGAGGTATGTCTTACATTCCGATTAGGGTCTTCAAGTTCTGGGAGGATATCAAGGTCTGTGGCTTTAGGCTGAATTATTTTAAAAGTATCTTGGACTACTCTGACCAACAACTAGAAGAGAGGTTTCCTTTGTCTGGCACTGAGATTTTTGTTATATAGCCTCAGCTATACACATATAATCACATTTATATTATATGTGTATTTATCAGTATGTTTATTAAATACTATATTTCCCTTTTGCTTTCACACCACTTTGGCATTATTTCCCCATTTTCCATTTGATAAGCCTGTCTCATACTAGCCCCCTCTCTAGAGCTCCAACTTGTCTCTGCCCCCACGGTTCCTTTCCTTTTCCCTAGATACTATGGTAATAATTAAAATATACAATTACATATAAGGATTTTGAGCTAAGATCTACACATGAGAGAAAATATGTATAACTTGTTTTTCTGAATCTGGTTTACATAACAGAGTAACATTTTCTATTTCCATCCATTTTCCTGAAAATCACATGCCTTTGCTCTTTACTTCTGAATAGAGCTTCAGTGTATAAATATGCCACATTTTTATTACCCATTCATCTATTGAGGTACATTTAAGATGTTTCCATTCACTAGATGTTCTGAAAAGGACACACACACACACACACACACAGACACACACACAGACACACACACAGACACAAAATAAAAATGGTTGAGGAAATATCTCTTTAGTAGGATATCAAGTCTTTTAGGTATATGTTATAGTCTGGTATAGCAGGATCACATGGTAGGTTTATTTTCACTTTTTTAAGAGATCTATGAATTGATTTCCACAGTGGCTGCAAAAGTTTTCAATCCCACTAGAAGTGAATTAGGGTTCCCCTTTCCCTGCTTCCACACTAGAAACTATAATTTACTCTCTTAAACTTAGCCGTTTTGACAAGGGTAAGATGAAATGTTAAGTAGTCTCAATTTGCATTTTTCTAAGGACTATGTATGTTGAATACTTTTTAACCTATTTTTGAGCACCCCTATTCATTTTTCTTTTGAGAACACTCTGGTCAAATCTGTCACCCATTTTTGTTTGGTTATATGTTTTCTTGATTCTTTGTTTTGTAGCTGCCCAAATCCCCTCCCACTCTGTGGGCTTTCTCTTCACTCAACTGATTGTTTCATTTGCTGTACAGGAGCTTTTTAGCTTACTGATGTCCCAATTGTCAACTGATGGCCTTAATTTCTGAAAGAATGAAGTACAATATAGGAAGTTCTGTCCTGAACCTATATCTTGAGGTTACAGATTAACTCCAAATCAGTAGTAGTAGGAAACTTCAATACCCTAATTTACTCAATCAACAGGTCATCAGGACAAATAATAAACAGAGGAAAATCTGAATTAAATTGTATCGTACGTGAAATGAACCTAACAGACATCTAAAGAATATTCTATCCAAGTACCAATGAATACACAGTCTACTCAGTAACACATGGAAGTTTTTTCCTAAAACAGACCACATGCTGGGGCACAAAACAAACCTCAACAAATAAAAAAATTAAATTATTCCACTCGGTCCATTGGAATGCAATGCATCAAACCTTAAAATCAACAGCAACACTATTGAATAATGATTAGGTTAAGGAAGAAATCTAAAAAGGAAAATTGTCTTGAACCTAAATGAAAATGAAACCACGGCACAACAAAACATCTAAGACACATTACACACAGTTCTTAAAGGTAATTTTATCGTTCTAAGTGCCTATATTAAAAAGTTCAGAAAGGGCACAAGAAAAAAAAACACAGCAATAAAATTCAAGAATCTATAATTACAAGAACAAACCAAATCCAGACATAGCAGATGAGAAGAAATAATGAAAATCAGAGCAGAAACTGATGTAAGCGAAAACAAGCAAAAGAAATAAAAGAAAACAAGACAAATCCAATTTATCTAAGAGTGGTTCTTTGAATGAAAAGTAAAATAGACAGTCCCTTGGCCCAGCTAACCAAAAGGAGAAGCAGCATTTCAAAATCAACAATAGCAGAGATGAACAGAGAAACATAAAACAGAAACCAAAGTAATTTAGAACATTATAAGGGGATTTTTTTAACTACTCTATTAAATTAGAAAATCTAAAAAATGGATGAAATTTTAGATTCAACAGAAGCACCAAAGTTAAACTAAGAAGAGATCAAGAACTGAGACAATAACAAATAAGATTTAAACAATAATACAAAAAGCCTCCTAACTAAAAAATGCACATCCAGATGGATTCACAGCAGCACTTTAACAGAACTTCATAGAACTACACTCAATATTGATTAGATCATTTGTAAAGATAAAAACAATGGGAGAATTCTCAGCCTCCTTCTAAGAAGCCAATATTATTCTAATACCCAAACCAGATGAAGACACAACAACAAAAAAGAAAACTAAAGGCCAATATTCCTAATGAAAATAGATGCAGAAATTCTTAATATCATACCTGAAAATTATATGGCACAAATCAAAAAGGTCATCCACCATGATCAAGTTGGCTTTCTTCCTGAGATTCAGGTATGGTCAATTTATACCCATAAGGATAATAAATCATATAAATGAGTTTGAAGACAAAAATCACAAGGTCATATCAAATTATTCAGAATAATTCTTTGCTAAAATAAAACATGCATTCATGATTAAAAGTTCTAGATGGAAAAGGACTGCAGGGAGCATACCTCAACATAAGTAAATTTATATATGACAAACCCACAACCAACATCATTCTGAATGAAGAAAAACTCAAAGCATTCCTTTTAAAATAAATGAAAAAAGGCTGTGGAATATCCCCACTCATTTTCAATGTAGTGTTTGAAACCCTAATTAGAAAAATAAGACAAGAGAAGGTAATGAAAGGGTTACTAATTGGAAAACAAGTCAAATTATCTCTATTTTCAGATGATATGATAATACATGTAAGAGATCCCAAAACTTTCCCCCAGAGAACTCTAGAAATGTCCAACACTTTCAGCTAAGTTTTAGTACAGGAGCATTTTTTTTTAAATCACTAGATTTTTACATGCAAATAAATAGCAGTCAGAGAAAGAAATTATGAAATAACTCTCTTTTGTAATTACATTAAAAATTAAAATATGTAGGAATAATCCTAATTAAAGAGGTAAATATTTTCTACAAAGAAAACTTTAAATCTTTGAAGGAAGTGATTGAAGATGTAAAGACCCCTTGTACTCATGGATTAGTAGAATTGTGAAAATGACCATCCTATCAATAGCAACTTACATATTCAATGTAACCCCAACAAAAATCAACATATTTTATACAGAAATGGCAATAAAACATTCAAAACTCATATGAAACCACAAAATACCCAAAAGCCAAAGAAATTCTGAGCACAACGAGCAACACTGGAGGAATTACCATTCCAGATTTTAAACTATATTACAGAGCTACAGCAATAAAACCTCATGATATTAGCAAAAAAGTCGTGTAAATCAATGGAACAAAATAAAAGATCCAAACAAAAGTGCATGCAGTTAGAGCCACCTGATATTTAACCAATATACCAACAATACATCCTGAGTGAAAGGCAGGATCTTCAACAAATGTTGCTGGGAAAACCTGATCTCTACGTGTAGAGGGATGGAATCAAACAGTACCTGTCACACTGCACCAAAATTAAATCCAAAATCAAAGACATCATCGTAAAACATGAAAGTCTGAAACTATAAAAAGTATTCGTGGGCAGTCTGTATTATGTTTGAAAAAGGTGTGGAATAAAATTCTAGGGGTGCCTGATGCTAAGGGGCTTCACTTTAGTTTACCTCATTCGAATACATATGATTGTTCTTACTAAAACTGTCATGAATATGAATGAATATTCTGCTCCATCTGCAACATTGTGAGTGAAATTTCATCTCAAGAATTCTGGGTCCTGAAAATTAAAAAAAAAAAACATTAAAAAATAGTTATTCCCTCTGAGGAAATGGAATAAAACCACTTTGATGTGGATGCCATTTTTAGCAGAGGCAGCTGGAAATATTTGATTTCTTTACTTGAATTTATTCATATATATGAAAACAAATACTTATAGCATCTGACTTTTATGGAAGTTGTACAAATGACAGATACAGTTTTCATAATTATGTTACATAACTGCATATAATTGACAATGATTTATATACTGACTATAGAATTTTAGATGTTTCCTGAATTACAGACCACCTAACTCTAGAAAATATAAATTTAGTTAAATACAATACAATGAAAAATTTAAAATATCTTTTCATGTTCTAAAAATGTGTTCCATTAGTTTATTTACATTTGTAGATATACTTTCATATTTACTCCTTGAAATATTTCTCCCTTTTATACATTTATGATCACATCTCATTCACTGAGTGGGAAAGATGGATTAGTAAAATGTTGGAACTTTTAGATGGGAAAATATTCATACTTTCATAGGAGCAAGAAAGCAACATTGCAGAGCTAGGTTCACAATAGTAGAGGCATGATGGGCAAAGTGGAGGGAAGAAGCTTCAGATCCTCAGAAGCAAGTAAGTTCTCCACAAGTCTAAAAAAATGAAGTCTTGCTTAACAATCTTTATTCTACAACATAGTATAGGATCATATTAGTAGATGTTAATTAAATTATGTTGTGTACTAAATGTATAAACCTAGGGCAAAGCTGGTTGTGGGAACAGGAGAAAATATTTAAGAGTGTTCAGAATATTTTCTATCCTTCTAATGTGCATTGTGGTCATTTCCACATGTTATTTATATTGAAATTTGTACACTGGCTGACTAATTATAGCAGAGACTATAATATAAGTTAAATTGCATGTTTAGAAATCACTGAATTAGTAAATGATATAATGAAATTCAATGATATAAGCCATGCCTCAACACAAAGTCTATTGATTTTTATGTATTCTGTAGTCCTTAGGGAATCAAAGGAATGAAAGTCTCCATACAATAGTAGAAAATTTAATCATAAATACACTAAATATGTAGTTCTTGAATTTCTTCTATTTATCTTGTCTATTCATAAAACATGTATCTTATTGCTACGAATAACCTGTTATTCAGGCATACACACAGTTCTATGCTGTATCCAGACTTCAATCATAAATTTCTCTTTATTAGCAGGATACTCATTGAATAGTAAATATAAGTAAAGAAGATAGTAGCCTGTTATAGCATTAAAAATATATGTCCCAGATCTCTAAATGATCTTCTAGGTATGTCTTTGTTTGGGTATCCACCTCTATTGTCCGCTCGGTCTGTACTCAATTGTCAACACATGGCCTCAATCCAGAATTTTATGTAACCTGGTATATGTCTTTTTGCCAGAACCCAGCAAACTTGCTTGACTGCTCTGTCTTTCTCCTTAGCAAGTTCCTGCATATAGAGCATTCTCTCTACAAATATCAAAGTCTGCTGTTGATTCCCATATGCTCCTATACTAGTTCAGCAGTATCTTCCACATACTTTGGATCCTCTGACAGAAGACTGTCAGACACTTCTGAGATCCATTAATGATATAAAGGCACCAAGGACCATTTTGGACAGGTAAACATCATCTTAATATCGCAAATAACATTAGATTTATTCCCCTCTGCTTATAAATTAACTAAGGACTTTCATGACAATATTTATATTTTAGACTCCGAAAGTATTTGGCCTCTAATGCCCCAACCATTTCTAGGTCCTACCTTAAGATAGGAGGCTAGAGAGAGAGAGAAAATGAGTGTAAATCCTGTAATATAATTTTCTGTTCTCTTTCTCAGTCTCTTGCTTACTAAACATTGTCTCCTTCATGTAAACTGGCTTTCCTTTAAGTAGTACTCTATGTTATTATTACTATTATTATTATTATTATTATTATTATTATTTTTTGTCTTTTTGAGACAGGGTCTCCCTGTAGCCCCCACTGTCCTGTAACTCACTATGTAGAGCAGGCTGGCCTTGAACTCACAGAGTGTAATTCAAGAGGTAAGCTTCTTCATAAATTCACTTAGGTTGTAAACTAATATGTCATTAAAATGATTCTATCTTCTATGTCTGGCAGGTCTGAAATTCTATAAAACTATATCCTAACCTTAAACTTCATAAGGTTTGAGTAGTGTTTCCATCTGTACTATGAGTTTTCACCACATTCCCATTGATTATCATGTGAACAGACACGTAAGAATAAAGAACATGACTATTCTTCACCATATAGAACTAGCTAATTAGTCCCAGCAATTTGTTAATTATTTATTTAAAGAAATTATATATTACATAGTATCCTAGATACTATA
>NW_008343216.1:1041900-1055947 GCF_000622305.1 Nannospalax galili | reverse complement strand
TAGTATTTCCATCTGTACTATGACTTTTCACCACATTACCATTTATTATCATGCGAACAGACATGTAAGAATAAAGAACATGACTATTCTTCACCGTATAGAACTCTCTAATTAGTCCCAGCAATTTGTTATTATTTATTTAAAGAAACTATATATTACATAGTATCCTAGATACTATATACATCATGTATAATACATAAAATACATTACTTGTCAATGTAATAGAACAGCTATATATTAGTTATGTTAATTAAACAATAGACTGATTGAAGTAATCAGTACATGACTGTGTGCTTTAAGTAAATCATTGTAGCATAAATTAACAGGACACACTAGGGTATGGCACTTGTAATGTCAAAAATTTAGAAAATAAATGTTTTCTGAATATCATCACCTAACAGTTTCAATTATTTTTTTTTCTGAATTTGATGTACCTGAAATGTAGTGTCTTCAAAGATATTCATATGTTTCTTTTCAGAGTGTCATGACTTTCTTCACTAATATGAGGAACCTTTTTCCTAGATGATTGAATATCTTAATTTTATAATGAGTAATTGGAATTACAGATGAACGTAAAATGCTCATTACAAGAAACATAATAATAAAAATGAGAAATGTTTTGGGATGTAGCTCAATCAATAAAGTGCTTGCTTCACAAACCTATGAATCAGAGTTTCCAACATCTAGATAAAAATCCAAGTTGTGGGTGTGAACTGAACTTGTAAACCCAGTACTGGGGACACAGAGAAAAGCATCTCTTACCATTGCCACAGTGGCACACAACAATGTAATCATCTGTTACTATATCAAAGACTAATTCACTGAAGAGGTTAAATTATTCCTAAGCCAATCAAGTCTGAATATTGCTGCTTATGGACCAACGGTTTGATTTATGTGTCTTTGGAAAGTGGAACACACTTTTTCAGTTTGAAGCATACATCCCCATAAAATCTAATATGCTGCAAGACCTTCCACTAAAGATAGGATTCTGATCAAGAAATTAGAGGATAATAATGTGGAAAGTAGCCCAAATCTCCAAAGTTTAGGTTTCTTATTTTGACTTAAAGTAAGCCATATTCTCTTCTATAGCAATGAAAAAGTGTATACCTGATAGAAAATAATAGAAATAAAAAAATATATGTATGCAGATAGGTGTTAAAATTAATTTTGATTTTTGAAGAGAAATATATTGTATTTAAACAACATTAAATGATTTATCTGTGGAATGTTCTCTATAAATTTTATTAAACATTTATTTTTTAAATTTTGCTGGTGAGAAAAACTTGTTTGATTCAAAACTTAGACATCTTTGGACTTAATTAAAATCATTTGAGTATAGATTTGTCATCATTTATCTAAAATATGAATTTCTTAAAACCTAAATTCTAACATTAGAAGCAAATAATGCATTAATATTAAGGTATGCTCTGAAGATAGTACTGTTTATTACCCCTAGGAAAATATAAAAGGAAATTTTAAAATACCTATGAATACTTTGTTAGATATTATTTTAATAATCTTATAACATTAAAGACATCATGGACACCACTTCACATTATTATATCATTTTTATAAACACATTTTCCTCAATCTATTCTTGAACTGGTAGTTTTGAGCCAGGTGTATCTCCTACCTCATACTCTTTGGGAAATTATAATCTAATCTAATCTAGCCTAATTTTTCTATCTATCTATCTATCTATCTATCTATCTATCTATCTATCTATCTATCATCTATCTATCTATCATCTATCTATCTATTTATATATCTATCTATCATCTATATATCTATCATCATCATCATCATCATCATCATCATCATCTATCTATCTTCTATCTCTCATCTATCTCTCATCATCTATCCTCTTTCTCTATCATCTATCTCTGTCTATCACCTATCTATCTGTCACCTATCTATCACCTATCTATATCATCTATCATCTATACCTATTCTATCATCTATATATCTATCATCTAATCATCTACCTACCTATCTAGCAAAAGAAAGAATTATAATCTGGAAATTCTAGCTTTATAATTCTCTCAATTCCTCCACTGTACCCAATAGGTTACAACTTCTAAGTACAAGTTTGCAGCTCTTCTTCCTGAGCACTAGACCCATATTCCCAAGCTGGGAGATGAACTTGGCAGTGTCATTCACGTGGTCCTAGCTTTAGAGGCATAAAAGATGCAAGAATGAAGGGGTTATTGGTTCTTCTTCTGAGGTTTCAATGAGCCATCAAGAACAGGCAGAATGTAGCAGGTGTAGCCCTGCATAAAGAAGGCTCTGGTAGGCAAATAGGCCCAGATAGGCCATGTATGAAACTATAAAGGTAGAGTTTTACATTGAAGACCCCGACACACTGGAGATACTAAAGCTATGAGAAATCTGACATGGAGAGCTGCATGCAGGAAAAAGTACCAGCCCAAGAGAGAGGTGTATATTGTAGCTGTAGAGCCTGGGCCATCTAGGCCCAAAGGAAGTAAATTCCCAGTCATCTGACATGGAACGGTAGGATTTGGTGTTTGCTCTGTTGAGGTTCAGTCTTGTTTTGGTCCAGCATTTTCTTACTATGCCCCCATTTCTCCATTTTGGAATGGGAATGTGTATTTGTTTACACAGTATGATTAAAACATGTTGTCTTTTTATTTTGCTGGGCCTTACAGCTAAGAAGTTGTCTTGAGCCTCATAAGAAACTTTGGACTCTGAACTTATGAGTAGATTGAGACTAGTAAAGCTATGGGGATTGTTGAAAGTGGACTAAATGCATTTTGCATTTTATAAGGCCATTGAGCCTCTGAGGGACAGGGAGTGGAATGTAGTTTGAGTGAGAATGTCCTCCATAGGATCCAATGGTTTGTAATTTTGTCTCCAGTGGAGGCACTGTTTTGGGAGATGTGAGAAGGTGTGGTCTTGCTGGAGGAAGCACACCACTGGTACCAGGCTTTGAGAGCTCTTAAGCCTTGCTGCAGTTCCATTATATCACTGCTTTGTGTGCTGCTTGAAGATGTGATCATTTAGCTTTCTGCTTTGGCTGTCTCTGCTGCCAAGTATCCCCCCTCCACACAATTATGAACCCTAACCCTCTGAAACATAAGTCAAGTAAATTCTTCCTTCGATTACTCATGATGCTTTATCACAGCAACGGAAAAGTAACTATCTATGAAGGATATTAATGCTCAGCTAAAATTTCATTGCCCCCCCACCAAAAATGTATTCTGCTATTCCATTAAAGCACCAGAGTGGGTATGACTACATTCTTATACCCAAAAGGTTTGAATGTTTGTGTCCCTCCATACTTCATATGAAAATATAATTCCCTGTGTGTTCTAGAAGGGTTAAAGAAAGTGTTTAGTTTATGAGGGATTAATCTCCTTTCAAGAAAGGCTTTCACATTCACCTTTCCATTTTGTTGTTCCTTTTAGTGCAGTGTTAGACTAGTGTTCAGATCCTCTAGTAGAAGATCCAAACAGAGTCTTCTCTGAAGTAGTGCATTGAATACCAGTCGAATCTGCCAATACCTAGAACTTTACTCCCCTAGAACTGTAAAAACATACATGTTTCATCTGTTTATAAATCACTGAGACTGTGAAATTTTGCTGGACTTTCACATATAGACTAAGTCAATCGCCTCTAAAATATACTCTGTGGTCAGGGTTGGTGTTTCATAAGATGCTGGGAAATGAAAAATAAATTTGTAAAGCTTCTGAATTATAGCTTAGAATTGAAGGGAAAAACTTACATGGATGACAAAATGTATTTTCTTAGTACAAACCATAAATCATGCTTACTGCACGATGAAAGGGTCTCTGAAAAAGTCAGTCTCACATCAGCACCTGGTTGGATACTAGCACCTACTTTTGCTTGTGCTGGTAATAGGTTACCTGCTCAGCCTTAATTAAGGGAAATGCATGTTATTGAACCAATTTAAGGTCTTTATTCCTGCTACCATGAGAGTTTTAAATAAGCCTATCAAGCAAGCAGCAGGATGGCTAGAGAATTAGACTAAGATCCATAAAAAGTTCCCATTTTTACTTGAATACTGAATATCTACTTCTCATGAGTTTCCCTCCCATGGGCATTTAGACAATGTACAACTGTATCATATTTCTTATGTTTCTGAAGGGCAGATATTACTAATTCTTCTACAGATTGCCTTGAAGCAATTCTCAAACTGTGTTCTTTTAAAACTCTGGCCAGCCAACAACATTTTATTCTGTGTTTGTGGAACAGTATTAATCCATTTCTGGAAATATATATTTTTGTATATAATGATAAAATAGTGAAAATTTATAAGTATCCAAATTCCATCTTTTATACTTTTCAGAGTTATTTTGGAACTGGGCTGTGGAGTGGTAGCTATTCTCGTCAAACTGATGCTAGTATATCAGGGAGTTACAATTAGAAAGAGAGTCAACAGTGTTTCCTATGTTAATAGATTTGAGTCACTTTCTCTAAAATCATCACTGTTAGACTAAGAGTTGGCAGCAAAACAAAAACTGTCAGCAACAGAGTTCTTTATGTGTAGTTTGAGTAAGGATCAATCCCATGTCATTTCTGACATACATACTATCTACACAGGACTACTGCTTCAGTGGGTTTTATTTTGGTTCATTGGGTCAGCTCCAGATGTATCAGTCTTTACACACAATGTTCCAACCGTGAGGATTTCAGCAATTACAGAGATATAGTAACAAGTAAATGACTGATTTTCACCTTTGTCTTCTAGTACAATCTCAAAAATAGTGATGCAGGGGTTATCATGCCTTGTACATAATATCAGACTGACAAATTCAGGTATCTCACAGTTACGTGTGATGGTTGCTTTAGAACTTTTGTAAACATTGTATTCATTAGCAAAGTTGACTTTTGTTCTTACTTCAGAAAAATGTTGTTGTATATGTTAAGTCCTATCCAGTCAAGCATTTGTATCAAGATATCCTTTGATGCAAGTGCATTCTCCGGAGTCACTTCAGCCTATCTAGAGAGCTTAAAGAAGATCTACTTTCCCTCACTCAGCAATAATCAGTTGCCAACATTTCCCAGGATAAGGCCAAGGAGACACCCATTTACCTGTTTCCCATTGGGCCTTGTTGGATTGATTGACACAGGTCATAAGTGCAATTCTACCATTGCCACAAGTTAACATGAGCAAGCTTCCAGTGACCTAAAAGCCTCTGTTTCCCTATGTTTATGGACCAACCATGGCTCTTACAATCTTCCTGCTGCCTCTTCCAAAACGGTCCCTCAGCCATGAGTTAGAATAGATGAGATCTAGGGGGGGAGGGTATGGGGGTCATAGATGGGGTAAGGGGTCTAAATTTTATTACAGGCTACTGTATGAAATGTACAAAAACTCAGTAAAAATATTAAAGAAAAAAACACAAAAAAAGAGAAATAATTTGTTGGTTATTATTAAGGGGAATTGATGAAATGCTTTTATCACAGTGATTGGTGGTTTTTCTCTTTTTAACTAGTTTATGTGATGGAGGCCACACACTGATTTCTGCATGTTGAAGAATCAATAAATATTAGAATGAACACAATATAGTCATTATGTATAGTTCTTAAATAGTGTTGGTTTTGATTTGCTATAATATTTTTTACGAAATTTAGTATCATCCATGCTCATGAGATGTGTTATTTTGCAGATGTTTAGTTGCAGTTGTTATATTAATTGTTGTATATTGGTGGGGTGGAATTCTGCTTGTATTTGATCTTTTTCCTTTAGAGTAATGCTGTCTTCAAAGAATGTGTCTGCAGATAGTCTTCTTGCCTCCATGCTGAAGTAGTAGTAAAGAATCTATGCAACTTCCTTCTGGATGTTACAAATGACCAATGAATAACGAAATGACCAATGTATAAGCCTTCACTTTGTATTTTGGGAAGTATTTATTAAGTCAATGTACTTAATAGATATATGTCTATTCAAATTATCTTCTGTGAATTATGTTACATGTTTTCCTTTGAAGTAAATGATAAATTTTTATATATCACTTAAATTTATGAATAGAAATTTACTCTCAATATTCCTTTGTTGTGTTTTAATGTCCATGCATTCCAAAGGTGACCTGTTTTTCCCTTTTCTGATACTAGCAATTTGTAAGGTTCTCTCTCCCTCCTGTGTCCATTATCTCAGCTGGAGTTTTATGAATTTTATAACTTTAATAAAATTACCAAGTTGTATTGCTTTTCTTTATTGACAATTCACTTCATATTTTCAATGTCACTGATCACTTCCATCACTTTATTACTTCTCATCTTATTTTTGACATAGTCCATTTTTAGTTTCAAATATTGTAACCATATATTATTAATATGATGTCAATTGCATTTCCATTTAATTCAGTTCAAATTTAAATTTTTTAGAGTCCAATTTTGACCTATGGATTTTTTAAGTAATTCACCTATAAGTACTTTCAGATAGTCTGGAAAATTTCCCATTATTATTTGAGAGCTTTATTCTCTTGTGGATTGAGGGCATACATTCTAAAATCTATATTCCTTTAAATATATTAAATCACTATTTTATGACTCGAAATGTGGTTTATCTTGGTGAATATTCCATGTGAGATGTGGGATAATTTATGTGTTATCAGTGGATGACAAATGCTATGGAAGGCAGGTGCATCCATGTGGTTGGTACTGCCAAGTTAAATCAGTGTCCTGTTTGTCTGTTGAAATATCTTGCATATTTGATAGAGGACTGTGATTCTAGTGATGGCACTGCTAATGATCTAGTGTTCCAGGTCTAGTTACTTTTGCCTTTTTTCAGTTTGATTATCGTTATGTATATGCATAGTAAGGGATATTGTATATCGTTTACCTGTTTAAATTTTGTAATGCACCTTCTGTATCTCTGATAAATTCATTCATTATTAAATCAAGTATCACTAAAAATAACATTCCTAGTCCTGATTGATTAAATTTATGTTAGTATGGTATTTTCTTTGATCTATTCACTTTTACCCATTTAAAATAATTTTGTTGATGAAAATGCAGTTGATTCTTTGTAAAAATTCCTGTATTTTAATTAGTTCACTTATGTATGCTGTCACTACTGCTGTGAGCTCACACAAGCATCTGACCAGATGTTCGGAAAACTCTATTTCTTTGTGGTCATTTGCCAATTAGATAAAACTTAATGAAACTTTCTTATAAAAAAACAAGCTTCAATATGGTTGTCAAGTAGGTGGAAGTATCATTGTATCTGATTATCATCTGCCTAAATGTGTACATCAGTGTTTGTAAAACGACTACATTGTTACTGTCAATTCTTCATGCAGCCTCATATAATAACAATGATTTGGCTGAGACCCTGAATGGTGGCTTCACTTGTTGCAGGCATGAAAGTGCTTGGGAGAGCCCTGTGGCAAGTGTCCACACACATGAGATAATATTTTCATCCTTCTCAAGTTTCTTCACATGTCATTCTGGACTGCTGCAAATGCTTTGGGTTAAGCAGATTATCTATATGTTTTCCATCTCTAACGGTGTCTGTAATTTCATTAGAGCCATCAAACAGTACTGTTTGAAATTCACCATCTTAGAGGAAGTAGGCAACTTTGCAAGTTCTTATTTCACCCAAACATCATGACATCACTGTCTTCATAGTTCACTCCCTCGGGTGAAACTAACAATGGTATGCAGAGTATACCACAGCAATAGATCCACCCCCAGCATGTTATTTTGAAGCAGAGGAATGCACACTTTATAAAACTCACTGTGAAGGAGGGGGAGCTGTCCCCCTCTAGGGCAACCTTTGTCCTTCTTACCTGTACTGGTCTATCCTCATATCTATCCACTGCTTCCCTTTACCCCTGATTCTCTTGGCAAATGTTATGAATTAAGGTTCATTTGACTCCAGTATTATAATTCAACATGAAATCTCTGGTGGCCATATGTGACCTTAAATCAGAGTAAAAGTTGGCTACCCCATTAGAGTTGATGTGAACAACTTCCAACCAGAGGCTGTGGGAAGGAGACTCCAAGACCCATTGCGCTACCAGAAAGCCATGTAGACAGCTACAGAGTTGCAAGTTTTATGTATTCACACATGTTGGAGACACGATTTTGAATCTTCCATGCTCTGGTAAGTAATCCCTGACCCATTAATAATGCCATACATTTCATTCCTTTGTCAATTTGGACTTCAGTTGAATTGTTACTTTGGTCTCTTGTTGGTTTTCTATCTGGGGTGAGCAGCTATTTTAACACAGCTCCACAGCAAGTCTCACACAGAAGGTTTCCTATGAAGATCTCTGGATGTTCTGTAAGTAATGTTCACAAAAATATAAGGATCAGCCTATCAGTGAAGGTTTTAACTGTGAACCTCTGTCATGTCATTTCTGGCAGATCGAAAAAGAACTACTGGTTTCTCGGTTAAATCCTTTTTAGTTGTTAGAATGGATCAGTGTCTTCTAAGCTCCTTACATGTAAGAATAGAAATTAAAAGTTTACAAATATGTTCACACTGAATCAGTACCTGACTACAACATACAAAATGTAATGTGCACTAAAGGTATGTTGGAATTGGACCATCCAGCTTTCAAACAGTGATAGTTACATTTTTATCACAAATTTTGAATCTTTTAATTAAAAAATCTACTTTTTGTTTATTCAGTGTATCTACTCTGGTGTTTCACAGAAATCTTTGAAATAAACTTGATCAAACTAAATTCATTTATTTTGAATATATAAGTGTACCATGGTGAAGAAATATGCTGTTAGAATAAAAAGACTCATAATCAATGACTTTACTAGCACACGTTCACATCTATTGTAGTGTACACACACGTCTCAAGTCTTCTTTTTACCAATCAAGCTGCATCACTTGTGTCAATTCTGTAATCTTAATGTTCTTAGTCTAATCTTTATCATTCCCTTTACTCATTTTTTAAAAAAACTTTGTTTTGTGATTTTGTATACTACATCTTAAATTCAGACTCTCTCTCCCATCAGTGCCCCCCATCCCCATCCACCTATTTCATGCATTCTGTCACACATTTTAAGTCCTATAGGTCAAGCATTTGTACCTAGATGTCATTCAGGGCAAGTTTATCCACTGTATTCTAGTCAGCCTATCTAGGGTCATTCCCTTAAAAGAGATCAACACTCCTGCACCCAGCAATAATCAGTTGCCAATAGCTCCGTCAGCTAGAGGTGAGGCCTGCTGCCCATTCCCCTTGTTCTATGATGTCTGGTTGAGTTTGTTATGGGTCTTGTATATGCTGTCACTAGTGTTGAAAGTTCATATGACCAAATTCCCAGGCTGGTTCTTACGGTCTATCCACCCTCTCTTCTGCAATGGTCCCTGAGCTGTGTCTGCATGAGGTTTAATAGAGAAGTCCTGCCCAAGGGCATTCACTCTGCAGTCCCTTTATTTCTTATGTACTTGGAGAATATGTGATCCAAGATATCTATGACTTAATGATAATAGCATATTTTGATTAATTATAATGCATGCATTCTACTCTTTGTTTTGTAATTTATTTACATTTCTGTTTACAAAATGTTAGCTCATTAAATGATGTCAAAATAATTGCAATTTTTTATTCAAAATTAATGAACTGTTTGAAATGTAAATTGAAAGAGTGTTCTGAGTTAATTACACATTTTGTTCATTTAGAAAATTTGTATGCATTTTAAAGCAAATATTTATTTATTGTTCTTTCAAGAAATGGACGATGCTGAGTGCTACAAAAGTATTTTCATTATACTGCAGAGCATGTTGCTTATTTACATACTTAAAGTGTAAGTACAGACACGTCAAGATTATTTATGTTTGTGATTTCACAGGATCAATTCAATCCAAATAGTTGACAACAGGTAGAGCATTATTGATGCCCAACAAAATGATAAAATTAATACAAATATGAAAGTATTGCTTGGTAAGTTTAATATATCCACTTAGAAATAAAAAAATAACTGACAACTTTTTACAGAAGTTACAAGTTTAATTACATTTATTTTCAGTAAGATTTGAATAAATAATGTATAGCTTGTTTTCAGAGAGCTCTGTGAAAATTTTCATTTGCTGGTTGTCTTCGTTTTAGCAGGCATTTATCTCATACCTTCACCTTTAGTTAAGCATAAAAGATGTTTGTAAATTCCTGAAAGGCTATGGTCCTGTCCTAGTATTGCACAGTTTTGTTCTCATGTCATACAACGCAGCCATCTTCATGAATTCTTATCTTTAGAGGGGATGTTTCACCATAGCAACTCAGTAATAAAGTCTGATTTCTTTGTGAAGTACTTGCTATAATGACATTCTTTTAACCTTCATTTTCCTTTTAGCAGAAGCTTTGCCTTCACATCCTAATGTCCTGCTTTTGCTGCTGTGATAAAACACCTACCAAAACCATTTTGGGGAGGAAATGTTTTGTTTGGATTACAAATTATAGCCAATCATTGAGAAGAGCCAAGGCAGGAAGAACTCAGGGTAGGAACTGGAGGCAAGCAATTGAAACAAAGAGGAGCACTGCTGATTGGCTTCCTTCACCTGGCTTGCTCAACTGCCCTTTCTATGTAGCAAAGGTCTAGGCATAGTCACAGTGGGCTGGACAATCAACATCAATTAGAAATTAATAAAATGAATCTCAGACAGGACCACAGCCAATCCTATGTAGGAAATGCCTCATTTAAGGTAAACTCTTCCCAGCTGTGTCAAATTGATAACTAAAGATCTTACAAATAACACATCATAAGACATTCATGTCATTAGATATCAGTATAGCGTTTAAACTTTGTAGAACTTCCATCAGCAAACCCATTTTTCCTGAGCCATACCAGCTTATCTGTATACAAGCTAACTTTCTCTTTGCTTTATACAGGTTGGTTAATACTGCTTTGTATGCAATACTCTTTTGGGAACACTTTTCCTTGAGGAATAAGCCATTTCCATGGATATTACTGGGTTTAAATCAGAGCTAGGTTTTAGTGTGAAGCTCATCTCCCTTTTGATGCAGGCCTAAAAACCAAATATTTAAATCTAAATTTTTTCTTAAAATTTGTTCAGATATTGCTGTTCTGCTGTTCTGCTCTTTCTTGGAGTATCTTGTGTTGGCTCCTTAATTCTTTCAACACTATCCTCCTGCTTTCTTGCGGTTTCCTACCATTTTCTACCTGTATTTTCTCTCCACAAACTCTTGCTCATTTCTCATGTAGAAAAATTAGCTGGTTCTTTTATAGACTTGCTACCCAGTGTATGCCCCAAGGTCCACACTTTTCCCCACAAGACAGATAGAAGTACATTCACTAAGCAAACTTCATTTTTCTGCTAGAAGGAACTATGCTGACATTTGTATGAATGACTATATTTGTACTGCTGCACAAATCCCGACAAACATCAGAAACACTTTTTTTGGTATGTTTGTGGCATCACCATTTAAATTTCCTTTGGGCTGAACAGATTTCTTTAGAAGAATACACAATTTTAATGAAACTTTCATAGTTTTGCCTAATCAAAAAAATTTACATGTATGTAAATGCATGACTGTTATTCATTTATTTTATGTATTTACCTCATATTTATTTCAGAGCTTATGCTTTTATAGTCCACCATTCTGTATATTCTTTCTAACATACATTTAAAGGAATCACTTTTTCTCTCTGAACATTTAAAATATGACTAATGTATGTTTTCTAAATTAAAGGATAAGTGATCTGATCACCTCAGTTAAAATTGATGCTCTCTTGAAAAGGTACACACACACGCACACACGCAGCAAGGAGCATGAAATGAGAATGAATGTTCCCGCATCTTTCTCAGAGGTACCCTTTCTGTTGGTAAGCTATTGCCTCTGAATTCCAAACCTGCCCTCAGTGCAGGGCTTTTTGATGTTTGGATTGGAGCTATGGAAAACACAATATCACCGTGCATGATTGTATTGCCTGTGTATACATAAATGCAACCTTGTTATGCAATATTCACATAGATCAAAAGAAGGCATCAGATCCCCTGGAACTGAAGTATGGACAATTGTTATCCGCCAGATAGTGGGTTCTGGGAACAAATTCCACGTCCTGTACATGAGCAGCCAGTGCTTTTAGCCATTTTACCATCTCCAACCCCAAGTTTGTCAATTTTTAAATCACTTGTTACTGTTTTGCATACTTATATACAATTATTGTATTTTTAAGACTTCTATGTACATGTCAAGTATTTTAAATCATAGTATAATATGATAATTTTGAAAATTAATATAGTCTCATAATATTTTCATTGACTGCAGAATACTACAATAAATTTAGAAAATTGAAATAATCTGTTAAGACAAAGTATACTGCTCTTCCTAATATAATATTTAATGTTTGTATCATCCTCTTGGAATCATTTTCTGACTCATCATAATGATTGTGTTGTCAGAATATTATAATATAACAAACACTGAATTTTTATCATTGCATGGAGTACTACATGTAATTTTCTGCCAAAAGACAATTTAAATGTTATATTTATGAATTTCGTTGGTCTTGCCAGAAAAGAAAGCAATGAATAGGGAAACATCTTTAAGAGAGAAATCCCATTTGATATACTCCATTTCCATAGACTTTTCAAAGAAATACGAATACATATCTTTATAGTGTGTGATGATTTACAACAACAACTGGTTTAAACCCATGTTTAGGGATCTTGAAATCTTCATGCTACTCTACAAAAGTTGTTATTTATGGGGACACAAGAAACAAGGACTTAATCACCAAGGAAACTCAATTAGTTACTTATGAAAGAATATAAGGAAATTTGACTGCTTTAGGTCCTCTGTAAAAGGTGACTGGAAGAATGGCTCAGCAGCAAGGAGGATGTACAACTCTTTCAGAGGACTGGAGTTTGGATCCTGGTATGCACATTAAGCAGCTATCAACAGCTTGAAACATATGTTCTGACACCCACCCTCTTTTGGATTCTGTGGGCACCTGCAACCACAAATGCAAATATTAATGAAGGATAAAAATGAAAATTTTAATTAGATATTATTAGCATAATAGCATATGAAACTTTGATTTGCTTTGAGTGCAGAATAGGATGGTGGATCAAACCTCTGGATTATATTTGTCGCCTGACTCTAATTATAGTGAGAAAGAAATCAAAGATATATATTCTTGGGGTTTTTAAAAATATTTTATTATTTTTGTTTTATGTGTATGAGTGTATTGCCTGCATGTATGTGAGTACACTCGTGCCGTGAAATGCCCCAGAGGTCAGAAGAGGGCTTTGGATTCCCCTGGAACTGGAGTTAAGGATGGTTCATAGCCTCGATGTGGGTGCTGGGAATCGAACCCAGGTCCTCTGCAAGAGCAGTCAGTGCTTTTAACCTCTGAGCCATCTCTCTAGCCCTATTCTTTTTTTTATTGTAGATTATATATTTGTGGTATTTACAGTTTCATTGCATAATACAGAGCAATGCAATAGTAGAATTATAGTGATTTTAAAGAAAGATGAGGCTACAAAGATAATATAATATACAGAAATCTGCCAAGAAAGTGCAAAATAAATGTATAATTCTATAGGAAATATCTAATCACATATCTGTAAAACTATTAACATTACACTTTGCATTTTGATTACAAAGATTAGTGTCCACAGTTTGTTGGGATTCAGGTAATTTTCTCTCCTGTGCCAATCAAAAACATCCCTATTAGGTATCTGAAATTTTGGCACATATAGTTTTCCTAATGCTTGATATTTTCGTTGCAGTAGTTAGTCAAATTAATTCATTTTCAGTAATTTGTTTATAATTCTCATACATATTTTCACACATCAAGACATTGATTGATGTGCTTTCAGTAATTTTTCAATTGGAAAATTATTCAGTACAATTTTATATATGTAGAGAAACTGGCAGTTGACGACTTCAAAATGGATTACTTTATTAAGATTCTTCTGTTAGTACAGGGAGATAAATTTTTGACATAGATAACAAGAAGTGTATATCTCACATACCTTCTGTATGAGAAAATTTAGGGAACATTTCTATAAAATAATTTTCCAAAAGATTTCTATAGAATATGAATACAACATGATGTAGAATATTCATTTATTTTA
>NW_008343216.1:1032805-1041874 GCF_000622305.1 Nannospalax galili | reverse complement strand
ATATATTTCCATATACATATATTATATATGTATACATTAAATGTGTTATCACATTCACTTTACTACTCTTTACTAGTGAAGGTATTTCCATTTCTATCCCCATTTTTCTCTAGTCTCATACATAATGGAAACCATTACTGAAAGAATGTTTACCACATCCTAAAGAAAATTACTGTTAATGCTTAAAAGTTTCTTATTTTCCTTCCTTCTTTTAATCTCTTTCTTTCCTTCTCTCTCTCTTTCTTTCTTAATTCTTTCTTTCCTTCTTTATTCTTCCTTATTTTCTGCAGGAGCATGTATGTGCCATGATACACATGTGTAGGTCAAATGTTTAATTGTGGGAGTTGGTTCTTTCCTTCCAGCATATGGGTCCTCAGGATTGAATGCAGGTCATCATACTTGTTGAAAATTTTTTTTCAAATATAACTCGATTTTTTTATGTATTGATTTTTTTGTGTGCCTGTATTTCATACAGAACATCCCAAACAATCTTATCTTTGTACCCACATCCCAAATGGAACCCTCCCATAGCCTTCCCGCACCACTGGAGCCCATATACTCTTTCATCCGGTTACTGTCCACTGTGTTGTCGGTGCCCCCAGTCATTCCCCAGTGTTTGTCCCTGTGCTGAATCTAGTCATCTTATCTAGAGTTCCTTGTTTTAGGAAGATCAGCTCTTCCTCCTCTAGCAGCAATCAGTTGCCAACATTCATTTAGATAAGATTGAGTCTGCTGTTCATTTTCCCAGTTCGGTGACAAATATTTTTACCACCTGAGCCAGCTCACCATATCCACTTTTAATTTTTAAATGTAATAATCTCAAGATGAGGAAACTGATGTCTCAAAAATTATCTTCCAAAAAACAAATTTGTGAGAGGCAAATTAACCAAATAAATTAAGTGCTTTCTCATTGTGTCAACTGACTGCTCAACAACTCAAGAGGAAAGGTTAATGTAAATTAATCATTTATCATGTTTTGATTCCAGCTCTGTTTCTTGGAAAGAACTGCATATCAATTAAAAAATTTCGAGGGCAGGAACATGACTGCTACTAAAAGTGCAATTATGAGAAAGAAATAAAATGTCAGTTTTCCTGTTGAGATCAAAGACACATGAAATGATGGGTTGTTACAACAGCACTGGACAATTCCCAAGGTCAGAACATATAGATTTTGTCCATTACAGATGTCAGTACAGAACTGAAGTAACAGTTTTGACTGACTAAACATGGCTCTTCAAATTCCCTCGACATAGAATTACAAGTAGCTATTACTGACTATATTATAGGGTACCTCTTTTTTGATTTTGCTGCCTTACTAGGGATAGAATGTTGAACTTAGGTTTATTTACCCCAAGCAAGGGGCTCTACCATTGAATACATTTCCAGCTTCTATGCTTTTGGGGGTAAGGTCTCATGAAAGGGCACAGGTTGATCTTGAGCTCACTGTGTAGTCCAGCCATAACATACTTAAATCTGTTTATACTTATTTACAAAACATTCTTGTGTTTCTAATCCAGTCAGAAAATTTTGGAACTACTCTTTTATTAACCACTATAGTAAGCAAGTGATTTCTAGATTAGGACAGAATTATACATTCTATGTATCAATTGAATGGATTCTATTTCTTATTCAAGTGACCACTTACTCATATACTAAAAACCTCCTCTGAATAATCACCACCAAGTTCCACAAAAGTGTGTGTCAGTAGAGATTTATTTTTATTATTTCCAGAAGTCTCAATGGTGCTATTAAAATGTAATAAATATTATTAATGCAATACATAATTGCAAGAATTGACTTTGTGCTACATATTATTTCAAATGCCTTTTCCAAAACCATGAATCTCTTTTCATATAAAAATTATAAACAGTCCTCTTGCCATTTCCATTTTATGAATAAAAGGAGAGATGCAAAATGTTAAATAACTCACAAACCTCAATGCTTAAGATATTGAACATATACAGTGACAGATATGATGTGATTTGGAACCCAGGAATCAGTGGAAAAATATATGAATTATCATATCCTTAAGGTTATTATTAATAATATGTGACCCAAGAGTATCAGCTAGAATAAATAATTAAAAGAATTCATTTACTACATGTCATTTTAAGCCACCCTGAAAACACAGAAGAGTATTAAAGCACCAGTATTTTTTTTTTCTTTTTGAGGCAGAGTTGCACTGTGTAGATCAGTTTGATCACAAACTTGTGATAATCCACTCGCCTCTGTTTCATCAATTCTGGAGTTGCACACAGGGGTCATGATACCATAGAAAAGCTGTAAGAAAATCTAATAATTGGAATGTCTGTAATAGCTACATGTTACTAGGATTCAAAGAATCACAATATTAATTTCCTGCATATTGATCATACTTTGTATGAGAGTGGTACGGAGATGAAGAGTAGTAAAGTGGAGTGTAATTGTTAAAGGAGAAAAGAAAATATATGTTGAAGAGACACAGAAGGCACAATTAAAGCAGGAAAGACAGCAAAATGCCAATCTAACTCACCTCTCCTTACAGTTACAGGACTGCAAATATTTTATCCAACAAAGGAATAAAGTTAAGGAGATAAAACTATCCTTTCATCTGTAAGGCTGATTAAGTATTACATGAACTGACCCAATCTTTCAACTTCTTTTTCCTGAAATTACATAGTTTTGTTAATATTTTAATAAAAATATGCAAATATTTGCTGTTAATTCTAATTGCAAAAAAGTCAATATCTTTACCTAAATTTTAAAATATGGTTTATTGCAATATATTATTTATGTTAATATGATATTTTCATTATTTGAAGGTAAATTAATGCATAGTCTCCATTTTTCTTTTTAATGCAGTAACTATTGGGAGCTAAATTAGATGTCACATGAGTGACTATTTTGGATAAATAATTGTTATACATGAAATGACGACTGAATTGAGAATTTTGAGGATCACTGGATTATAGTTTACATCATGTGGATTCTTTTTAACCTATTTACCCTCAGAATTTAAAATATTTTTATCAGTTGTATATATTTTATAAGGACCTCTTATCAGTCAAGGGCCTGTTAAGGAATGAAACCAATAGAATATTTATATCATATAGGGGGTTTTCTTAGGTTGGCTTACATGATACAGGCTGGGCAGTGCAATCGCTGTGGGTTCACTGCAGAGCCTGAGACAAGGATGGTGCTCAATCAAATAAGATGGATAACTCAGAAGTTGAAATGTGGTGATGAGTGTGTAGAACAGTCCTACCTTGCTTGCCTTCAGTCTACATTGGAAAGATAAAGAATCTGGGATTGATATCAGCTAAAGATAGCGACAACATTTGCAGCAACTGGGCAATGTGCACATGCATATGTTGCAAAAGTTATCAGACCTTTCAGCACTGCTTTTCTCTCAGATATTTTTAATAGTTTGGCTTTCTCCAGAGATGAGGCCCATTTTGGGAGAAGGAATTCCTCCCTCTTTTAATCTTTCCAGGAAATCCCCTCACAGACCCACTGATAGGGAAGTCTCTCCTTTGATCCTAGATACCAATAACTTGACAAACAAGATTAACCATGATAAGTTCAATAGCCCTTGTCAACTTGACACCCAATCACAGCTCCCTAGTTATAATTCTTTTCAAATGAGGACAATAAGGCCAACATTCTCCTAAAATATTATAATTACCTCATTTGCAATAAAAAACAATTCTTTCCACAAAATTGACAGCAAAATCCCTTGAGGAGTATTTAGTACTTTAGTATTCCATAGTAATACAGATTTCCAACAATTAACAACGGATATCTCATTGGACATTATGTCACATGGAAATGAGGAAGAAAAACCAAATATCTAGTTAACATATTCTTCACAAAATAGCATAGAAACACTCACAGCAACAATAATCTCCAGCTGTGTAACTGGACACATGGTCATAGCTGGTATATGTAGCTACTGTCTTCTACTATTCACTCTGCATTTCATTGACCATCAGCAAGTACCACACACCATCATTCCTGGAGATCGAGGATTGGGTTTGGGACCCTTCCATCCCCCCACCTTGATTCATGAACACATGAATTCTGGATATAAGTAAAAAGTACCATATATGTACGATGGTGGACACATTTAAAGTGGATCTTCCCACTTCATGTAACCTAATAAAGAAAATCCGTCACAGACATGGCAGAGCTTAAATTCCATGATGATGCTGATGCTAAATGTTATAAGGTTGACAATCAAGACTAACCATCACAAAGGAGGAGAATTGACAATTTCCATGTGCTATTTGCTAATAAATATCAGTTGAAATCTCTAATTTGTCACATGGATTTTTCAGTATTTTAAAATTCCTTTGATATCTGTCTACTGCCATAATTTTTCCTTTGATTTGTCAAATATGATTTTGCTTCATGCTTGGTTTTATCATCAATAATAAAACATGCTAGATTAAACATTTATAAATAAAATAATTATGTATATGAAAGTGTGCTTATCCAATAAATATTTGGTATCATTTAGACAATGAATTAGATTACTATAAAAAGTACTGTTCTATTTTGAAGTTGCTTTATACATTTTTTAAAGTTAATTTCGGTAAATTATGTATCATTTTTATCTCCTTAATCCCTAAACAAATTTCTATTGTCATTTTATTTTAAAAATACCATTCTTTCTTTATTTTTTGTTGAATTTTTACAAATTTCATACATTATATTTTGATTATATTCTGATCCTCTCCTGTAACTGCACCCCGTTACAAATCCCCCACGAAATTTTCAATACTCTTATATATGTATATATGTAACAAAATATATTTTAATATACAAATGTATTGTGTTCAGGAGATAGTTATTTCATCAGATAATTCCATTTATATTCATTTATTTTTATTTTGTACATATGAGTGTTTGACTCCATGTATGTAAATTCATCATATTTGTTTCAATTGTTATGAAGACCAAAAGAGGGCAATAGATTCCCTGGAATTGAAATTACAGATAATTATTAGGCACTCTATGGGTACTAGGAACTGAACTCGGGATCTCTAGAAGAGCAGATAATGCTGCTGAGCCAACTCTATAACCCCCCTTTTGATATATATACATCAAACATATATATATGTATATGTATGTGTATATACATGTGTGTGTGTGTGTGTGTGTGTGTATGTCAAATGGCCTCATGCATGCAGTCCAGGCTGCTCTGGAATGCATATGTAACCAAGGCTGATTCTGTCTCATTAGTTTTGGGATAATGCTCTGTACCACCATGCTTGACTTAAATGAGACATTCTTAAAAGAATTATAATAGTAAAAATAGTAATTAGTGACCAGATGATAACACCAAGGAACTAGAAACTGATTATAGGCATTTAGGGGAGCTAAAACATTGCTACTGTAAATCCTGTTGGCTAAACATTCAATGTCATTTTATAAAAAAAATTATTTAGAACAATACTAGGGGTAATGATTTCATCTAGGCATGAACCATGGTTTGTCTGATTTCTATGCTAACAGACTTTAAAAGAGATTTTAATCTATTTATCTAATTCTTTTAAGTTTTAAAATCAGATTTATGAATTTTGAGTAGTAGTCAGAAATGTTATACCCAAATTAGAGATAGAATTAGTTAAGACATGAGAAGAAAGGAAATTATATACAGATATCTATCTACAACCTAAAGAAAAAAGGGAATTTTTTAAAAAATATTTTATTTATTATTTTTATTTTATGTGTATGAGTGTATTGCCTGCATGTTTGTGAGAGCACCTGTGTCATGCAATGCCACAGAGATCAGAAGAGGGATTCGGATTTCCTTGGAACTAGAGTTAAGGATGGTTCACAGCCTCCATGTGGGTACTGGGAATCGAACCTGGGTCCTCTGCAAGAGCAGTAAGTGCTCTTAACTGCTGAGCCATCTCTCCAGCCCTGAGAGAGAATTTTTTTAAGTGCCAGAATTGTATCTTGGAAGCCAATGATTTTGTGTCACATATTCTCTCTCTCTCTCTCTCTCTCTCTCTCTCTCTCTCTCTCCTCTCTCATTCCTTTGTTAGCTTTGAAAAATTGATACATCATTGTTATTAATGAAAATGAAAATCACAATTTTGTAGAAATCAAAGAATTCATTTATGTATGTTCCTTGCAGCTATAGGACATTTCTATTTATCATGAAGAAAGAAAGGAGACAGGAGAAGAACTGAGGGGGGGAGAGGGAGAGAAAGGGAGAGAGGCAAAGTAAAGCAAGGAAACAACCAAACTGGACACAAATAGGGCTGTTCTTCAAACTACAGACATATTATTCATTTAATAAATATTTGATAGAAAGATAGATGCCTGTGTGCTCTCAAGATGGCTCAGAGTGTGAAGGAGCTTGTTGCCAAGTGGAGATCTGAGTTCAGTCCCTCGAATCCATATGGAGGAAAGAGAGAATTGATTTGACCAAGTGGTTTTCATCTGCCCACATGCATTCTCCCTCCACCAAATAAATAAATACAATAGAGGATATATTCTTAGGCCAAATTTTCAGATTTCACTTTGTTTATGTGTGTGTATGTATGTGTGTTTGAATGTATGTCTATGTATATATACTTCATCTTATAGATTTTGTGATGCTAATGAAAACAAATTTCTTATATATAATTTCTGTTTCAGTGCTCACAATTTCTAGCATATTAATATTAAACTCATTGGATGTGAACATTAATACACTATTTTAATGAATTTATTAAGAGAATGCTAAAACAACAAGTAGTATATGCAATATCTCTGTAAATTAAGTGATATCACCAGAGTTTGAAAATGAGTCCATTAAAATATAGAGAAAAATGAAATTACATAACACATGTTAATTCTGGTGTTGTGAATTCTTTGGCTCAATTACATTTTATCTTAGCTTCGAAATTTGCTTGTAATTTTTCATTTTCTATAATTATACTCATATTTGAATTTATGAATTGTCTTGTTTGCCTCGGGTATACTAATTTGCAGTCAAGGAGAAACAGAAAAATTGGAGAAGTGTTCCTAATTTTAAGGGCAGAAATTAAAGAAGGAAAGGAAATATATACAACATTCGGGGAGCTCTACCTTGGTGCTGTCATGTTTGACATTAGTCCATGGAATTTTGAATAGTAACTTGCATTCTTTGTGCTCACTTGACTACCTGCATCTAATACGAAAATATTGCATAAACTCATATCACAAAGGATAGAGTTTTGGATTATGAACTGATTAGAATAAAGCAAAATGGTGCAACAGGCATTTACAACAAAATCAGGTGGTTCCAAGCTCCATTTCTTTCACAGAAACAGCAAAAGACAAAGATTATCAAAATGAATTTGTCAGAATTCTGGAAAAAAATTATACCAACCAAGCAAATGCCAACAGAATGGCTTATTGAAGATCCTGGGAAAAGTTTGGGTCCATTATCTTTGCCCTTGTTTTTCCATTTGCCCAACCCAGAGGCAGACTTAAGATGGCAACCCATGCCGCCACCGTGGGACTCTGATCTCCGGGTGTGATGGAGAAATACCAACCTTTGGCTAAGTCACATATTATTGACAATATCGTATAAACCTATAATGCAGGCTACTTGAGAAAAGGTTGTCCATTTCAGTGGCTCCTCTCCTCTCACAAAATCAATTCACAGCAGAAAAGTCACTAAAAATGTGTAACTGTCCGAGGCAAAAGGTTACAGATGAGGCAAAAATAAGCTCTCCGAAAATTGCATAAAAGTTTTGGAAGCTTTTCATGTTCAGAATTCCTGAAGGGAAAAGAAGACAGTGCAGTAAAATTGTTCAAATACTTTTTTTAAAGACATAAACTGGGGAATAAAAATGGCTCAGCAAGTAAAGCCATTTGCCAACAAACCAGAAAACGTGGTTCAATCCCCAGGACCACCATGGTTGTGGAGAGAAGTGATTCCCAGAATTCTGTTCACCATATGTGCCTTATGCATATGGTGAACAGAATTCTGGGAATCACTAACAGGCATGGGCACATGCGTGCACCCACACACACACACACACACACACACAAACACACAATCACAATTACAAAATAAATTAATAAGCACATGCATAATATGTAATTAAAATGTTTTAAAAGTATAAGCCAAGAATTATATATCCAATGCAAGTGTCTTCCATTATTGATGTATTTCTCATAAATAAAGGTTGTGGGAATTTATAATTACTAGAATTGTTTATAAAAATTTAAAGAAATATAATTTTTTAGTTGGAAATGAAAGGGTATGCATGCATATATAATACACACATATTATCTATACACACATAGTAACAGTGTTGTATAGAGAAATCAATATCATTGTTAAAGTTAACTATGTAAGGAACTAGAAAAAATAATTTTGAAAAACCATTTCTTATTTTTACATAATTTTAAGAACAAATGAATAAAACAATATATTTTGATATATGGTTTGAGGCTCATAATTTATAAAGCTGAGTTTGGGATGAGAGGATAAGAGATGTTGAGAAATGATTTAAAATAGGGCTGTTTGTTCACATACTTGATGTAAGTTGATAAAACAAAATAAAATAAAATAAAATAAATGCCCAGTCTTAAGGAACACATCTCAGGGGCCATCACAGAAGAGGGGGCAGAAAGATTGTAAGAGCCAAGTAAGAAGTGCATGACCATACAGAAACAGAGCCCTACAAGCTCCTGGGAACCTGCTCATATGATTCTATGGCAATGGTGTCAACAAACACAAATCCCATGTAAACTCAGGCAGACAGTAAGTGAGCATAAAACTGGAAAAATGAAGAGCAGACCTCAGTCTTATCTGAAGAAATGTTGGCAACTGATTAATGCTAGATGAAGAAGTGCTGATCTTTCTAAAACAAGGGACTCTAGATAGGCTGACTAGACTCAGTGGACAGATGTGCACTGGGGTACGGCTGGGAACACTGACAACTCATTGGGCCTTAACAGGGATGACCAAGTATATAGGCTCCAGTGGGGGTTCCAGACCTACGGGAGGGTTCTGGTGGGGACCATGTCTAAAGATGATTAAGTCACAGAAAATTCAATATAAAAATATTAAAAATAAGTATTTAAAAAAGGTTTTGGAAT
>NW_008343216.1:1024299-1032756 GCF_000622305.1 Nannospalax galili | reverse complement strand
TATATATATATATATATATACACACACATATATGGGGGTTTAGACAAAACAAACACAGAAAATGTAACAATGAATTATGAAGGTTAAAAGAGGACATACAGAAATCTGAGGGGGAGCTGGCTGGGACAAAGTCTCCCTGGCATTCCCAGACAAGCTAGATTTGCTGAAACTGTGAGCTCCAGGTTCAGGTAGAAAGAACTCTTTCTCAAAAAATATTATCCCCAACATACCTTGTGGAATATAGTATACCAGTCTTGAAAATAAATCAATATATTTAAAGAATTTGAAATTAAATAGTCATTTCTTTGAGCAAAGGAAATGAAACATTAAATCAATGATACAAAGAAGACTAGAAAATCTCTAAGCAATGTGTCAATTATATAATCGCAAGCCAAAATAGAAATCATATATACAAACAGAAATCAAAGTGCAAAAAAAAAGTATGAGATTCTTTGAGTTTACTTATGTGATGAATAATCTTGACTAACCCACTTTACTATAAGACTTTACTATAATTAGGATGTCTACAATCTGGACACAACATTGAAATAAAAAATAAATGGCATAAAAATGGAAAATCCCCTACATTTCTGGTAAGAAAATAAATCAGTCCAGCCTAAGTGGAAGAGCTTTGCAGATCTTCAGAATACTACATCTAAATTCACCATGTAGTCCAGAAATTCCATCCTTTGTTGTAAATGGTCATATGCTGTTGCAAACATTTGACCCAGTGATGTGTCACGTATATCATGGAGCTTCCACAGATTTTACTCCCTTGTGATGTCATAAACACAGTTAGAAGCAAAGTAATAACACCTATGTTCTACATGTAATGAAATAAGCATAATATTTTCATATACTGAGTCTATGACCACAAATAATGCAATTTACAGTACACTTACAAACAAAAGCAAATGAGTTATTAATACAAAATTCAGATTTTCAGTCCTTCTGGGACTAGAACTAAAAGGAATTGTCATACTCAAAGTACATTGTTTTTTACACATTTTCTGTGTCGTAATTTATATTCTATGTACACGAATTTTATGATTCTTCTTTTAACATGTTCTCGCTGTATATAAAATAACCTATACAGGACCCATACCTACTCAATTAAACAAGGGACCAAAGAAGAGGAGAGAAATGGGTGGTGGGCCTGCCCTAGACTGAGAACTATTGGAGACTGTTGCTACTGGGTGAGGAATAATATGCCTTACGTATGATCTCCAGATGGGATGATTAGACCCTGGTGGATGAATGTATACTTAAGGACATCTGGGTACAAATGCTTGACTGGATTGGACTTAACATGTATGGAGGAATACAAGAATTATCGTGGGAGGAATGGGGGAGCATGGATGAAGGAAGGGTTGTAAATTTGATTAAAACTGTTGTATAAAATTACAAAAACAATTAAAAATTTTAAAGAAAAATAATGTATTACATAATAAACAATTTCATAATTGAACAATTCTACAGTAATAAAACATCACATATTATATAGAAATATTAGCATTTTTCTGGAACATATGCATAAACCCAGTGCTTCCAAAACAACTAAATACATTTCGGTTTATTCAAGTAACAAAAAGTATTCATATGCTAAAAGTTCAGAAATTAAGCTTTTGGTGTTGTGTTTTTGATCAAAAGTTTTAAATAATAAAGTAGTAGAACATGGAAGGCAAATTTTAAAAGTATTCTTACTAATAACTATCAGTTACTTGCAAGGGTGAAAACAATATTTTCCATGTATATGCCCAAAACTTTTTGAAAAACTATATGATGTAAAAATAAGTTAGTTTTAATCTGTATTATTCTATCAACCAATGAAATCTCTTCAGAACCTAACATTTTCTAACTTTTTGCTTTAAAAACTTAGTCTTTAATAAAAAAGAAGTATTCTTAACCTTGACTATCAAAGACAAATTAATGTTTGATATTTAACAGGAAAGTAAACATTTTGTAAAACTAATCTTATTTCTTCTGTGTTTACATTTTTACTTATATTACATTGCATTTAGAAATAAATATGAGAGTTCAGATGACTTTGAGAAACTAAAAGCACATTCCATTGACATTTAGAATATGCAAACTAATTCAAATTCTATTTTTATTATAAATAGCACTAAACTCTGAAAACCGTAAATAGCACACTATATAAAAGTGCCTTGCATTACAATGCTAAAAAACTTTCATAAATCTCCCAATTAAATTCAAGAGTAAGAATATATTTGAAAAGATTGTGGCTTGCTAAGGTCATAGATTTGAAAAATAATAACACTTAAAATAAATTTAGTCTTATGATTTTACTTTATGCCTTATTCATAAAAAAGTAATCAAAAAAGTAAAATCTCATTATAAGAGTTATGTTTTGTGGTTGTCTTATGTGCATTTACTAAGTAAATTTGTGTCTTTACTTTGAATTCAATTGCTGGACTTTTTGCATATCATTGACAATTTACATGGAGTAATAATTTGTAATCCAGTTATGTTTATGAGTATGACATTGAGAAGAACGCCACTATTCTTCAGAATATTCTTCCTTTAGAATATTTATGCTGAAAACAGAGTAATATTCTCAGAAGCCTATATTTAATATTTTTCTATAAAATTCTTTTGATTGTATATATTGAATTATGTTGTACAACGCACTGCCAAGTTTCAATGTTGTGCTAATATATACAAAATTTGAAAGAATACTACAAACAGAAACCATGAAGACATTAGAATATATAACAGAAGATACATATAATTTTTGTTTGTTTGAAACAGACTCTCCTTGTAGCCTCAGCTGGCCCGGAACAAGTTATATAGACCAGGTCGGCCTTGATCTCATGTAACTCCACCTATCTCTGTCTCTTGAGTGGTGGGAGAAATTTGTGAACAGCATAAATTTTATATAAATTTTAAATTTCATTTTATATTTGTCATGCTTTACATTGGTTTTAGGTATTATAAACCTGTGTACCGAAAATGAAAGTGTAACATAAGCAATTATGGCAGTAGTTTATTCTGAGCCAAAGGTGAGTGACAATAACCTAGGATCAGAAACATAAGTCAAATTAATTAAAATGAACTCTTATGGATTAAATTGCCTGACATTTTATAATCACAGAGCCGAAGAAACTACAATGGACTACCTTTAAGATTACATTACATTAATGGGAGCATCACATGGGTGGGGATTTCACTTTACTTGGATTCATGTATTATAGCATTATCAATTTTGTGGTCAGTGGAGGCTAGTGCTAAGTCAAGGTTAACATACATTCCAAGGGTTATTAAGGAGTCTTACTTTTACATAAGATATTAAAGTTGCTAGTAAATGACTAATAAAACGGGGCTAATGATAGTCCTAGAAAACATTTCTTGATCTAAAATAATCTATCTCTCCACAGTCACAGTGTTTAGTCAATCAAAATTAAGTGCTGCAGAGTCTTCTCTTTATGACACTTCTTCAGAGATCTTCAGTTCATATAACCACTGGTCACTGAGGGAGGCTCAGAGAGACAGGTGTGCCTGTAGGCATC
The DNA here is from genome assembly GCF_000622305.1 of Nannospalax galili. NCBI lineage: Eukaryota > Metazoa > Chordata > Mammalia > Rodentia > Spalacidae > Nannospalax > Nannospalax galili. Next base: position 1,029,226 of record NW_008343216.1, on the reverse strand, counting down.
TCCAGTGAATCATCATATCCACATTGTGTCCCAGCATTCCCTTACATCTCTCATATACATGACTAAACAGCATCATTTTCCCAAAGAATTTGCCCACAATTGATGTTTTCTTTTTCTCTGTGTGAGGTGGAAATTGAACTATACTTGCAATGATGTATGCTAACTCAGAGTCCTGGCAAGTGGTTCACTGCCTATCGCATCACTTCTGATGGTTTTCTAGGGGTGACATAAAAGCCACTAAAACCAGAGTCGGTTAAGGAAGATAAATGTGTAGTGTCACAGTTGTGGAGGGCAGAATTCCAAAAACAGAGTAATGGCAAATTCAGCTCCTTTGAAGTTTGTGAGAAAGAATTTTCCCTCATCTCTTCTCTAGCTTCCAGAGGCCCTGACATTTACTGGCATATAAAGGTATCACCCACTACCTCTGACTTCATTTTCTCATTGCATTATTTCTATGGGTGTTTGTATGTGCCTAAGTTTTAATTTATAATAAAGATACCAATCATACTATATTATAGGCATAATCTCATCTTATTTAGAAGTGAAGTCATACTCTAATGTACTAGGGATAAGTATCTCAACACAGAAACTCAGGGGAGAGAAAATTCAGCTCCTCTCAAAGTTTTAAGGACATTCTTCTGTATTTTTCATTTACTTCACATATCAGTTTTGTGTCTTTGAAAAATGAGTATACTTCTGAATGTTCAACAGTAAAGCTAAAAGGCTCAAAATCAAATTGTATCTGCAAGTATTACAACTTCCCTCAGAAGATACAAAATAAAACTTCGGATTTTAAAGGTAAATAATTTGAGAAGAATTAAGTGATCTTCCAGGGCTCATACTGATAATTAACAACAATTCAGGGAGACTAAACCATACCCTCTGATCCCAAATTTTCTTTTAAAACCATGTTTAAAACCAATGTTTCCCAGATGATGATTTGTTTAGAGATCCACAACTGGAAAATGTGCAGAGAATAAGAGTCTACAGAGTGTTTATTCCTGAAAAGGATACCGGTGGCAAACCTCTGCCACCAAAGTCTCAGGGATCATTGTAGAAGAGAGGGCAGAAAGACTGTAAGAGCCAGAAGTGGCGAATGACCACAAGGAAACAGAGTTTTCTAGGTAAATGGGGAGTTATTTGCTCATATGAGCTCACAGCAATTTTGACAGTATGCATAAGGTCCACATAAACTCAAATCACACAAAATCCCAGCATAGATCTAGGGAGGTGGGTAGGTGGTCTCAGACCTAGACTATTGTCAACCAGTGACTGTTGGGAGAGGGAGAGTAAATTTTCTTTGAGCATCTGATCCTGGATATGTTGACCAGGCTCATCCCTTAGACATATTTATATGAAAACTAAAGTCAGGCAGGGGCTATGGGGGTGCAGATAGGAGAGAAGTCTAAATATAATCAGAATATATTGTGTGACATTTACAAAAATTCAGTAGAAAATGAAAAAAAAGTTTCCAAGTTTTATTGATCATAAAATTTTTATATTGGCCAGTCACATTAGCTTATAGTCTTATTTTATTTTATTTTATTTTATTTACTATTATTTTTATTTTATGTGTATGAGTATATTGCCTACATGCATGTAAACACGTCCATGTCCTGTAATGCCTATGGAGGTCAGAAGGGGGCATCAGATTCCCCTAGACTTGGGGTTACAGATAGTTGTCAGTCACCAAATGGGTACTTGGTCCTCTGCATGAGCATCCAGTACTCTTTAAACACTGAGCCATCTCTCCAGCCCCTATTCTTTTCTTTTTTATGCCTGTTATAAAGCAAAGGAAAATAAATACACTATCACAGGTTTACAGTTGCTAAAATGTGTAATTTTGGGAACAATTTTTCATGCATCAAAAGTTATAATTGTATACAAATGTATTGAAAAACACATTCAAATAATCCTTACCTTGCTCAGATTATTGATATACAAAAAATATCTAGGACAGAAACCTCTAAACTATGTGATCTTGCTTAAAGCTCTGTTCCTAAATTGATCTGATCATAGAGGTCATTTTAAAAGGTTATATACACCTGCCCAGGGCTGTGCAGGTGTGTTCAGAGAGTTTGCCTTACACATTTCTTTGAACAATTTTAAGCAATTATGAACTCTTATTAGAATCATCACAAAAATATAATCAACATTGGTATAAAACAATTTTCATCTGCAACAAGGGTATAATAGCAACTCAAATATGTCATTAAGTTTTTATTTGTGTTAACTATCACTGCCAATTTTTCTTAAAGATGTAGACGACACAGGTGCAAACACAGTCAATCTTCCAATCTTACATTTGTTTATTTTATTACAATCTGGAAGGATAGACTTACCTTGATATTACTTGGTCTAAGAAATTTTATTTTCTAACATTTTGATTGCTAAGCCACAGAATTAAAAGGTGAATTTCATAGTTTGTTACAGGATGAACCACTTTAAAATAAAAATAAACATTCTGAAGTTGTCTAGCACAAAACTGATGTTTATAGCAATGGTCATAAGAATTGACAAATGATATTTCAAGAAATAGAAAAGGCATCTGCACAGAGAAGGAAACTATCAACTGAGTGAATAGTCAGTTTACAGAATAAGAGAAAAAAATGTCAACCTAATATCTGACATATAAAGAACTTCACAAACTTACCAGATTACAGGACACTGACAACACCTAGGAGCAAGTGAGAGTCATGGGAAGGAACTGATAGACCTTTGAAAAACCAAACAGTAAGTAGAAACTATAAGCTACAAAAGGAAAAGAACAGATAATATGAAGGACATGAAATTTGGGGTAGGGGCAAGAGCGGGAAGTGAAGGAGCTCTGAATGTGATCAAAATTCATTGTGCAAAATTTTGGAATCAATACAAAATCTTACAAATTAAACAACAAATCTCAAAAAAACTTTCAATCAAATGGGCAAATGAACTAATGGAGTGTTTTCAAAAGGAAAAACACATATGGCCAGTAAATAATTGAAAAAGTGTTCAGCATCTGGGGCCACTTGAACCAAGTCAGAATGGCTAGCCTGAGGAGAGAAGATGAGGATGTGGAAAAGAGGCCCGCTTATTTGCCTTTATTTGCCACTCTATTGTAAACTGGTGCAGCTAGTATGGAAATCAGTATGGAGGCTTCCAAAAATAATGAAAAGCAACCACCATGTGATTCAGCTTTACCACTCTGGATAGATAATCAGGGAATTCTAATAGTACCACAGAGAGTTTCACATTCATGCTCATTGATAAACTATTCATAGTAATTAAGAAATAAAACCAACCTAGGTAACCATATTAAAAATCATTAAAAAAAGATTCATTTCTGCCATTTTTTTTCATTCATAATCTAAATGATGCAAACTAGGAAAAAAAAATATATATATATATCAATCATAGTCCTGCTTCTTATTTATATTTACAACATTAAGTATATTTATGGCCTATTTTCAAAACGAGATGTTTAATTAATATGAAATGCATTATTTAAAACACACTTTCTTCCTATTTCCTACGCTAATTTCCTCATTAGAAGTCACAGAAGTGAAGAAATGGAAAATTAGAGTAACATTGATAGCTGTCTTAATAATAGTGGTGAAAATGTATCCTGTTTTTGCTATTCTTCACTATTGTCTCTCTGAGAAATATGGAATAAACATGAGGAGGGAGAAAACTGATTTTTGAAGCATTATATTTTTTATATGGAACACAATGACATATGAAAATAATTAAGAGTGGATTCTAAAAATATTCTGGACAGATACATCACTTAATTACATCTGGCTACTCATCTGGGGGTGGAGGGAGAATGTTGTGGAAAGTGTCCTAGGGAATAACAAGGTAGTTACAAACAAGAGCAGCTGTGAACTGGCCCATTGACATTCCCTCATAAAGCATCAATAGAATAGGTAGCAAGTGAAAGGGAATTTCATCAGTGGGGGTTCCATGTGGTTATCATTTATGCCAAGAGAAGGTATCTCAGCATTATAGCTCTGTTGGGGTTTCCCCAGTCTATTAAATAACCTCACATCCATGATCCTCTAAATGAGTCCAGAAAACTCACTGGTTCATCAAGCTAGACTTTCATGATTTTGTTTGGGGGGGTCAATCATTTGTTCCTTACCTGGGGTAAATTGACATTTGTCCATATTACCCAAAGAAAGCAAAAAGGAAGTATAGACATTTAGATAATGGATGTTGGGATGGTGTTGGTCACTGAGCTCAAAGAATCTCATTTTCATGATTGAGTCTCTTGCCTTCCTATGTTAATTATATCTAGGGCACCAGGAGTACAAAAGTGAGAGAGATCAGCCAATGAACTCCTAAATCAAGTAAGTGCTCTCGTAGGCTTTCTCTCCTTTGTTGCTATAAACCTTTCAGGGTCCTGAATTATAGTGTAATGAGCACAGAGGCTGGGACCATGGTCAGTGACTATGTGGGCCTGCCAATGTGTTCACCACACTACTAGGTCTTCTTCCTGATCTAGAACTGGTACAACTTCAATGAAAACAATTTCTGATCTGCTTGACAGATACATTTACCTAGGCTTAAGGCCACACTCTGGGCAGGCAGAGAAGAAGATACTAAATCCAGGGCTTCAGATTTCTCTCTCATCAGCATACCTAGTCCGAATCAGTCCTTTGGGGCTGCTCAAGCAAAACTGTGTGACTTAAAGCAGCAGAACTGATTGCTTTATAATTCTGGGAAGCTGAAGTTCAACATCAAGGCATCATTAAGGCAGTACTCCTTCTATAGCCTCTGGTGTCTTTTAGAACTGTTTTTTTTTTTTGAGGTCACAAGGCCCTAATTTTTGCATCCCTAGCCCTATTGTCTTCTGGGTGTCTTCCCATCTCTGTCTGACAAAAATCTGTGAATTACATAACTTGCTAAAGTACTAAGAACATGACTGGAAAGATGGCTCAGAGATTAT
>NW_008343216.1:1012386-1024222 GCF_000622305.1 Nannospalax galili | reverse complement strand
TATATATTCTTTAAAAGACACTGGATGCTCAGCACTAAATACAGAAGGTGTATTTCCTTCTCCAAGGGTCAGAAAACATTGTTGAAAAATGAAAGGAAAAATGAGATGGACAGATAAAAAGTTTAATGTTGAATGATGGCTGCTGGTCAGGAATGACAATTGTACTCTTGAACTTTCAGTTGTGTGATTTTTTTTATAAGATTTGCACAATTTGGGGCTGTCAATATCCTGTCATGGTTGGGGTTCAAAACCCACCCCCTCTCTGAGGATGTATCTACAGTCAAAGGTAGCTGAGAGAAAGAGAGATGTTCTTCAGTGGTATAGCACACTGATAAGTTGCTTACAATGCTGTAAATAAACCCTTACTCATGTTCCTGTATGTAACCTTAATTAAATGCATTACATCACACACATACAAAACATAATAACATGGAAGGGAGAATAATTAGAGAGAGGAAGAGAAATTAGCAAAAGTAGGAGGAAAGTGTATAATGAGTGAATATAATCAGAGTTCATTAAATACATGTATGAAAAAGTAATGAAACCCATTATCAACTGTAATTAATATTTGCTAATAAACCTTTTAAAATTCTGTGATATTTTAATGATTCTTTTCCTCTCATTTTAATTTTTTCACTTTCTTTTACCAATCTCTCTCATTTTTGTCATTTTTGTCAACCCACTTTTGTCACTATAGAAGTATTAGTTCAGTAAAACAGTATTTGGTAAGATCAGCAATGGCCTTCACATTAAAAAATATAGTTAATCATTTGCAGAATCAACTTTGGATCTCATTTAAAAGTTTTTTCCACTAAAATGTTCCCTGTCTCTTTGAATTTGTAAATTCATTCTTTTGGCTCTACTTGAATATCATCATATTTCTTTTAAGCTATATTCTACTCCAGACGTTTGGTGATCATAATCTCTTATAACATTTTGTAATTATCTTTGAACCCTGAATGATATAATAAGATTAAGAGCAGAATCTATGTTTGTCTTTATCATTTTCTCAATACATGCATAGTAGTTGGAAGAATTATTTCTTACAAGGCTATTAAGTAGATACCAAGAAAGATCATATTTTGATCCCTGCCTTGTAATACTAAAGAAATTATCTGACATAAGTCACAGATAACTTCTTCTGAGAAGGTAAATTATTTTAATGGAATTTATTATAGTGGAAAAAGACAATTTTAGGTTTTAGTTCTGTGATATATGATATCGTAATTTAACTGATTTTTAATAAAATGTATTATGAAAGTCATAGAGAATTATTCTGATCTTGTCTTGATAGTTACTGTTTTGAGATTCTTGTATTTGCACAGAGGACAAACCTTCCCTGTATTCATAAAACATGTAATCACTCAAAGTTAATCATGCTTGCTTATTGGTAATATAATGTTGGCACTAGGTTCAATGTAGTCCACTGAATAATAAATAGTACTTTGTTCAGAGCAGCACCCCCTTGTTCTAAGGAATTTGCAATATTCGATAAAATAATTTTTATGACTCCAATATTTACTGAGCAATAACATCATGCATTTTATCAATATTTTTTACCTTCACCTGTCAGAATTAAGCTATAGCATTCCCAATACTTTATATAGAGAAATTATGTCACAAATGGAGAACTATAACTGACACTATTTTGGAAGAACATTTATTTTTTTGAATACATACACACATTAGATAGATAGATAGATAGATAGATAGATAGATAGATAGATAGATAAATTCCTGAGGAACTGGAAGAAGATATAAACAGAAGCAGTTAAATAAGCCAAAACTGAATCTAAAATGTTTTCAATTTATATCTGTATTAGTAATGTAAAATTATTTTATATTTTCAGGTCATATAAGAAAGCCCTTTGGTATTGTAGATGCATATAAGTACAATTTATAGGCCGGGTGCCCTGTCACATACCTTTAATCCCAGCACCCAAGAGATTACTCTGTGAGATCAAGGTTTACTTCGGCTACATAGCATATTCCAAGTTCCAAGTTCCAGGAATTCAAGAGCTATAGGTCCTGAAAAAAAAAAAAAAAAAAAAAAAAAAAAAAAAAAAAAAAAGGAAAAGAAAAAAGAAAAAGAAAATAATTATTTATTTTCTGGTTTAGTTTTACTGTTTGATCTGTTTGACTCATGTATAGTAACATAAGTAATGCTAGTTTTCATATAAATTATTTTAGATTACGTGAAAATAATGGCATTTTCTGAAATTCAGAAAATTTCTTAATCATGTAAATAGTCTCTTATTGAATATTTTGCATTCTTCAGTTTTTTTGAAATGCACTAGATAGGTACCCTATAGAATGTGTTTATTTGATGTTTTGTCATGACGGTATTGGGATCAAAAACTTGGAGGGTGAAAAACACAGAGGAGAAAAACTGGTTCCAGGAACATTTGGTATCAACAGCACTGACCACTGGTCATTTAACTTAGATCACTGTGTGAAAGCAATGACTGGCAAGGTATCTCTAATTAAGATTATTACAGGTTGAAAGAACAAAATCATTTTAAGTTCCCATGTCAGGATGTGAAATGATTTATAAGAAGCTGCAGGAGGGCTGGGAAGAAAACGCATCATGGGATGACTTGACGGCCAAACTTAACTCCTTATAGTTAAGTGGCTGGGGAGGAAGGCAGGAGGAGCCGTGGCATGCCAGTAAGCTGGCTTGGTCTACTTGAAAATCTATAGACCAGTGGTTGACCCTGTCTCATAAAACAAAGTGGTGCCACTTTTATTCTCAGCAATTGGCCAAGATTTCTAAGACTTAGTGCAATGGGAGAGAAAATTTTGTCTAAGTTGAGATGGATTTGTTTTGTTTGGTTTGTTTGGTTTTGTAGAGGACGTGTCTATGTAGCCCAAGTTAGTCTTGACCTCAAATCCTCCTTCCTAAACTTCCTAAATGCTGATATTACAGGCATGAGCTTCAATATTCAGCTTTGGGAAGGATGGAAATATGCATAGAGACTTCAGGAACAGCATACCCAACAGAGCAAATTTTTATGCCACGTTCAAGACACCAGAATTTTTTTTTTTATTCATGTTGATGAAGGGTAAGCAGTAGTCTAACAGACAGACTGAAAAAGGGCTTCTAGCCATATTAGGTGGTAATTGAGAGAGTTTTTGTGAATCTTAGAATTCGCCTACAGATAATAAAGATAATACTTACAATTTAAAATGTTAATTTATTATACTAGATATTTAAAAATAAAATATTTAATTAATGTGTTCATACAAATGCCAAATCAGAAAACAGCTGATATCAACATCCACAAAATGAATCAATTCTGTTCCAAATACATACAACTTTAATAATATATTTTACTCTGCATACATTTTTCTAAATATTCATTTGAATTACACTTTTTTCCCAGGGATTTAATCAAATAGATACAGTAAGAGATTTTCTATTTAACATGATTCCTTTTAAGCCTTTTCAGCATATAGATAACAAAACTTTATGTTATAATGTTATGCTGGTAACTTTTTATTGTCAAATAAACACAGCTTGGAGTCACCTGGTAAGAAAGAACCTCAGTGGAAAACTTGCTTGTAACAGATTGACCTGCGGAGATGTCTGAGGGGCATTGTTTTGGTTGCTAATTCCTGTAAGATGGTCCAGTCTACTGTGGGCAGTTCTATCCCTAGCCAAGTGGTCTTCAGTTATATAAAGTCCACTATTAGCTATTTATTCAAACAATTTTGATTCATTTTAATGAAGAATAATATTGTGGTCACTTAAATTTATTTAGCACAGAAGGGAGTTATCTGTGTTCATAGTAACTCATTAACCCATATCAGAAACATGTTTTCAGTGTATGTATAGGTAATGCTAAAAAATAAGTAAGTACAGTGCAAGCAGCAAGCAAGTCTTTAAGCAGCATTCCTTTAAAGCTTCTGGACCTCTTTCTAGAGTTTCTGTGCTAACTTTCCTTAGTGATACATTGTAACTTATAAAATGAAATAAACTATTTCCTCCATCCACTTGCTTTTCATCATGGTATTTATCACAGCAACACAAAGGAAACTAGAACCATTGATTTTAAAAATCAGTCTAGCAAATTGTGGATGACAGCTCTAATTTTAATAATTCTAAAACTGTGAGCAGTGCTGTGCTCTTGTCGTCATAGCTTTTCAAGAAGCTGATGAGGGAAAAACACAGGAATTAGTTGTAAAAAAGGAAGTTTAAACAGGAAATGGGGCAAGAGATACTAAAGGGGGTATACCTGCTCAAAACACACATTGTATATATGTATGCTATTGTCAGACAAGCTCTCATATATACATATATAAAAATTATCAAAATTAACTAAAATCTTTTTTTCTAAAAAAAATAAGTGCAGAAGCAAAAACTTAAATTTAGGGAGGAAGTTTAAGTGAAATTATTAATACATTCATGAAAAAGTCAGGTGTTTGAAGCTGGAGAGCTAAGAATCATAAGAACTTGAAGTATTAACATGTCAGAGACACCAGAGCCAGCAGCTTGCCTGGGTAAGTTTGGCTATTGTGCCCACTGTGCCTTGACTCCCTCAGCCTCATTCACCCTTCCAGCTCCCCCACCCCAACTCTTCTACTAGAAGGGGCACTGGCCCATCTCTTATTGTGACACCCCAGACCTGTGGACTGATCTCTTAGCCCAGAATCCCTACAGCTTCCTGATCCTTTGCATCCAGACCAACCCAATTCCTCCCTGTAGATCCCAGGAGCCCTCAGGCTTCTTCTCACCCCATACCTCCCTTTGCATCCCTGGGGGTGAGCATCTTTCTTGGGACCTTCTCACAGGCAAGCCCAGCACTGAGGCCAGCCTCTTCCAGACCTTATGAGAAAGCTCTGAGAGCATCTGATCCTCACCTGACTTGAGACTCTGTGGGAACCCCTAAGCAGCAAGAGGAAAGCAATTTGGCCACTCCAATATAAAATCAAAAGAAAGAACCTGAAGCGTAGACCAACCGGCTCTAGGCCCAACAAGAAAACCACAAAGGCACAGGAAGTTTACAAAAAGAAGCAGATCAAAACAACAAAGAGAGGCATAAGTCTCACAGAAGAACCAGAATCTACAAAAGAAATCCACATGTCAAAGTCACAGAGACAAATAATAACATGAAAAATCAAAATAATATATCCCCACCAAGTACCATCAGTCCTCTAAAGGACAATGAAAATCCCTGAGAAGTAACACAGGACATGGAACTCAAAAGAACAATTATAAAGTGATAAAATAATTCAGTGATTTTAAAGAACACACAAAGAAAGAAATCAAAGAACCAAAAGAAGTTAGGGATAATTTTCTGAGTAAATTCAGAAATGAGTTAGAAATACTGGAAAATGTTCATGCTGAAATGAAGAAGGAAGTGAAATGCTCAATAAGCCAATTAGAAATGACAGGAGAAAGGCTTACCAATAGGTTGAATGAAATAGAATACAGTATGAAGATTCGAAGATAAAGTGGATAAATTAAACCACTCAAGCAAAGATTATGAAAAATTTAAAAAAAACACAAGAATGGAATATGCAGGAATTGTGTGACATCAATAAAAGACCAAAATTATGAATCATAGGCATACAGGAAGGAGAAATAATCTCAGGAAAATGATATTGACCAGATCTTCTACAGGATTGTAGAAGAAAATTTCCCAAAATTAAAAGACAGGCCCATACAAATAAGAGAAGCATGTAGTAGAATATGAAATAGACAGGACCAGAAAAGAAACTCTCCACTGCACATCACAGTTAAAACACTAAATGTACAGAACAAAGAGAGACCACTGAAAACTGCAAATGAAAAATAACAAGTCACATACAAAGGCTAACCCATCAAAATTAAAGCTGACTTTTCAGTGAAAACTATGAAAGCCAGAAGCCTGGGCCAAATATTCCCAGTTCTAAAAGACCATAGATGCCAATCTAGATTACTTTACTCAACCAAAATGTCTATTATAATTGAAGGGGAAATAAAAATCTTTGATGAAATAAATAGGCTGAAAGAATTCGTGTCCACAAAACCAATACTCAGAGAGTTCTTGAAGCAATACAAAGGGCTAAAGAAAGGAATGATTATATATCCAAGGGGTTATGGAAAGAAGCTTAATGAAGGTATAACTATGGAAATACATAGCTACACCAAGAATGTGAATAAAATAAAAGTGACAGGAATTAATGCACATCTTTCATTAGTACTTTAAGTATCAACGGACTGAACTCCCCTGTCAAATGACACAGACTAGTTGAATGGATTAATAAACAAAACCCATGTTTTTTGTTGTCTGCAAGAAACTCATTTCACTTTCAAGAACAAGCACAACCTAAGGTGATAGGATGGAAAAATATATACCAAGCAAATGGTACTAAGAAAAAGCAGGCGTTGCAATTCTAATATCTGACAAAAAGGACTTTAAACTAAAACTAATCAGAAGAGATAAAGAGGGATACTCCATTCTTGTCAAAGGAAAAATTGATGAAGAACATATTACAATCATGAACACATACTCACCCAACCCTTGTGCAGCCAACTTCATAAAATCAGTATGACAGGACTTTAAGCCCCAGATTAATCCTAAATTATTAAGGGTAGGGGACTTCAATACCCCATTGTCTCCATTAGAGAGGCCAACAGGACAGAGAATTAAGAGAGAGACAATAGAATTAAACAATACCATACAGCAAATGGGACTAACAGACATCTACCAAATAATCTGCCCAAGCACCAAAGAATATACTTTCTATTCAGTGCCCCATGGAACTTTCTCCAAAATCAACCATATACTGGGGAACAAAACAAACCTCAACAACTAAAAAAGATTGAAATGATTCCATGCATTCTATCAGACCACAAGGCAATGAAGCTTAAAATCAATATCAGAAAAAAACCCTAGTAGCTAAATGAACACATGGGTATTAAACAACATACTCCTGAATGATGAATGGGTCAAAGTAGAAATTAAGAAAGAAATAAAAGTATTCCTGGAGCTAAATGAAAAGAACAATACAGCAAAACAAAACCCTGGGACACATTGAAAGAAGTACTCACAGGGAAGTTTATATCTCTAAGTGCCTTCAATAAAAACTCAGAAAGAACACAAATAAATTACTTAACAGCACAACTCAAGGCACTTGAAAAGCAACAGCAAACTAAGTCCAAGCCAAGCAGACAAGAAGAAAAAATAAAAATAAGGGCATAAATTAATAAAATATAAACAAAGAAAACAATAAAAAGAATCAACGAATTCAAGAGCTGAGTCTTTGAGAAGATAAACAAGAATGACACACTGCTAGCCCAGTTAACCAAAAGAAAGAAAGAGCACCTCCAAATCAACAAAATCAGAGATGAGAGGGGAAACATCACAACAGACACCAAACAGATCCAGAACATTATAAGAGAATACTTCAAAAACCTATATGCTGCTAAATTTGAAAACCTAAAAGAAATGGAAGGGTAACTAAAAGCATTGGAACCACCCAAACTAAACCAAGAGATCAACAGCTTAAACAGACCCATAACACATAAGGAAATTAAAACAGTAACATAAAACCTCCCAGCTAAAAGAAGCCCAGGACCAGATGGATTTACAGGACAATTCTACTAGATATTTAAAGATCTACATCCAATAATACTTAATTTGTTCAAAAAGATAGAAATGGAGGGATAAGTTCAAATTCCTTCTATGTAGCCAGCATCATTTTAATAGCAAAGCCAAGTAAAGATATAACCAAAAGAGAAAACTATGGACCTATATCATTACTGAACATAGATGCAAAAATTCCCGAAACAATACTTACAAACCACATACAGACACACATCAAAAAGATCATCCACTATGATCAAATTGGCTTTAGTCCAGAGATGCTGGGATGGTTCAATATATGTAAGTAAAAAAATGTCATAAATCATATATATGGACTCAAAGACTAGAACCACATGGTCATATCAATAGATGCAGAAAAGGCCTTTGACAAAATTCAACATACATTTATGTTTAAAGTCCTAGAGGAAATTGGACTGGAGGGAACATACATCAACCTAACTAAAACCATATGCAACAAACCCACAGCCAACATCACTCTAAATGGAGAAAAACTGGAAGCATTCCCATCAAAATCAAGAAACAGGCAAGGCTGTCCATTATCTACACTCCTTTTTAACATAGTGCTTGAAACTCTTGCAAGAGAAATAGGAAAAGAGAGGAAAACCAAAGGAGTAATAATTGGTAAAGAAGAGGTAAAATTATACCTTTTTGCAGATGATATGATATTATATCTAAGAAATGATGAAAATTCCACAAGAAAACTCTTAAAAATTATTAACAAGTTCAGTAAAGTGCCAGGTTACAAAATTAATCTACAAAAGTCAGTAGCCTTTCTTTATAACAATAACAAGAAATCAGAGAAAGAGTACATGGAAACACTCCCTTTCACAAAAGCTGCAAATTAAAAATCTTGGAATAAACCTGACCAAAGACATTAGAGACCTGTACAATGAAAAATTTAAAACTCTAAAGGACGAGAGAGAGGGAAGACATCAGAAGGTGGAAGTACCTCCCATGCTCATGGATTAGAAGAATTAATATTGTGAAAATGATCATCCTACCAAAAACCATTTATAGAGTCAACGCAAAGCCAATTAAAAATCCCCATGACGTTCTTCAGAGATTTGGAAAAGTCCATCCAAAGATTCATATGGAAGCACAAAAAACTTTGGCTAGCCAAAGCAACAATCAGCACTGAGAGTGATGCTGGGGAATCACTATACCAGACTTTAAACTGTTTTACAGAGCTACAGTCATAAAAACATTATGGTACTGGCACAAAAAGAGACCCGTAGATCAATGGAACAAAATTGAAGACATACATATGAGTACATGCAATTTCAACCACCTGATATTTGACAAAGGGGTGAAGAACATTCACTGGAGGAAAGGCAGCATATTAGCAAATGGTGCTGACAAACCTGGATTTCCACCTGTAGAATGAAACTAAAGCTCTGTCTTAATCCTTGCACAAAAGTCAACTCCAAATGGATCAAAGACCTCAATGTGAAGCTTGAAACTCTGAAACTGTTAGAAGAAAACATTGCTAATAAACTACAAGATGTAGGTGTAGGAAAGGATGTTCTGGACTGGAAATCAATTGCTCCCAAAACATGGTCAAGAATCGATAAACGGGACCTCATTAAACTAAAAAGCTTCTGTACATCAAAAGAAGCAACCAGGGAAGTGAAGAGAAAACCCACAGAATGGGAAAAAATCTTCACCAACAACACATCTGACAGAGGTTTATCATCCAGATGTATAATGAACTCAAAAAAATAATCAAGAAAGGAAGTAACCCAATGAAAAACTGGGCTAAGGAGCTGTACTGAGTTCTCAAAAGAAGAAGTAAAGATGGCTAAGAAGCATCTTAAAAGGGGTTCAACATCATTAGTAATTAGGGAAATGCAAATTGAGACCACTTTAAGATTTCATCTTACCCTAGTCAGACTGGCTAAAATCAAGAGAACAAATGATACCAAACTCTGGAGAGGATGTGGGGAAAGGAGAATGCTCATCCACAGCTGGTGGGATTGCAACCTTGTTCAACCCCTATGGAAAGCAGTGTGGAGAACTCTTAAAAAACTAAATGAACCTACCACTTAACCCAATTAAACTGCTCCTGTCATATACCCAAAGAACTCACCCTATTGTAGAGACACTTGTGCATCCATGTTTGTTGTTGCTCTTTTCACAATAGCTAAGAGATGGAAGCAACCTATGTGTTGCCCAACTGACAAGTGGATAATAAAATAGTATTTCATTTATGTGATGGAGTTTCACTCAGCAGTAAAGAAAGATAAAATCATGAAATTTGTCATTAAATGGATGGAACTAGAAACTGTAATACCAAGTAACACAGACTCAGAAAAATAAAAGTCTGCTCTCCCTCATATGTGGATACTAGCACCAAATCCATATTAGTGAGTATATATCCAGACATAACTACAGAAAGCAGGATAATGAAAAGGAAGCAGGGAAGTAAAGGAAAAGAAAGAATCTGAAAGATAAGAACAGTAGGAAACTGGCATTAATAAGGGAGATATGGATAAAATGGGGGTTATTTTAAGGGGAGGTGAGAGGGAGGGTTATACAAGGAACCTTGGGGATAAAGGGAAAAAAGGAGCTCAAGAGAAGTGTGAACATAGGAAAAGGGTATTATTAAAGGAGAAATGGGAAAAATTGGGGCACTTTAAATGGGGAAACCACAGTGGAAAGTTTAGACAATGCGAGAGATAAATAATTGAACAAAGTACTGAGAAGTTATGCACTCAACTAACTGAAGGAATATAATACGTGTCTAGGCAATGTTTATCTGAGAATATTTGGTCTTTGCCCAAGCTTTATCTATATGGAACACAGTAATTAAAAGTACCAGACTGGTGGAACTAACCTCGAATAGTTAACAGCCATACTTTGAGGCCTATACTAATTTTGTCGGACATAAAGGACAGTTTTTGATCCTTGGCCTCCTAGGTCACCACAGTTCCAGGGAACTTTGAGCATCTCTAAAATTGTCATGTAACTGTGGTGCATCACCTGTCCTCTTGATCAAGGAGGTAATGGAGACCCTACCAAATGGATTTGAACCCATGTCCAGTCTACAAAGAGGAGGGTCAACACAGAGGAAACAGTTCCAACATGCTTCCAAGTGAAGCAAGTGACAGTCGAGCAGGACCTTTGACTTATCTTCACATAGATGGAACTGGTTAAAAAGGAGCCAGGGGTTCTTCACAAGCCCATATGACCCCTGAGGAACAGATCCTCAAATGGCCTTAAGAGTAAAAATAAATTGGTTTATCTGGGCCAACTGTATGATCTTAAACACCCAAAAGGAAAGTATAACCAACTATTACAGGGATCAATATAATTCTTTAAGAGTCTATATTTATAGCTAAAAGCTATATAACAAGAAACAATGCCAGATAGGAGATACCTTCCTTTGGCCCAAGAGACTCCCAGACAGTAAACCAGCATGGAACTGGGAAAATGAACAGCAGACCCAAATCTTATCTAAAGGAATATTGACAACTGATTGCTGCTAGATGAGGAAGAGCTGATCTTCCTAAACCAAGGAACTCTAGATAGGCTGACTAGATTCAGCAGATGGAGAAGCACTGGAGAATGGCTTCGGGTGCTGACAACACAGTAGTTAGTAACAGGCATTACAGAGTCTATGGGCTCCAGTGTTGGGGGAGACTATGGTAGCGTGCCATTTGGTCTGTGGGTATATAAATGAATAAGATTATTTAGGGTGTTCTGTGTGAAATACACACAAAAAATTAACAAAAAAGTGAATTATATTTAAGGAAGAAGCATAAAAATTTGTTCCATGTTAATTAGTAGAGGTGAAACACATTACCATTGACATCTACCCAATGATTTTATTTCCATGCTCAGGAGGATCTCAGAAAATAACCAACTGTGCCTAATAATAATCAGATACATAGAGATTAGACATACATGTGCAAACATCTAAGTGTTAGGAGGAATAAAAGTGAGTTTTTCTGTATGAAACAGTATATTTTAAAATGAAATGGAAATATTTTTAAAGGTTAAAACCTCATTCAATTTTATGTCTTATAGTGTTTATACTGAGTTCAATGTTGTATGACTGTATTAATTCAACTGTGAATTTAAATTTACAGCCAATATTGAAACAGATTCACCTTTGCTGTGGAAATTGTTATTAAATATGTTAATGCTGTAATGAAATTCTTCTTCTAATCATGTGGTGTCTTAGTTTGTTCTCTATTGCTGTGACAAAACACTCTGACCAGTACCAACTTGGGGAGGAAAGGGTT
>NW_008343216.1:993420-1011214 GCF_000622305.1 Nannospalax galili | reverse complement strand
CAGTAAAGCAAAGGTTTTGCTTCAGGTTCTGGTCTCTTCTTAATCACAGCTGATTCTTCAGCCCCAGCTGACCAGAACCCACAGATTCTCAATCTAAAATCTCACATGAACAGCCCTGATAACCTCCGTTTCCCTTGAAGCTTCACAAACCAGGCCTCCATCATCTACAACTGTTTCAGCATAACTGTTCCAGGCTCCACTGCAACAAACTCCGAGCACACAATGGCTTTTCCAGCCCAAGTTCCAAACACTTCCACCGTCCTCCAAAAAACACCAAGGTCAGGTCTGTCACAGCAATTCCCCACACTCTGGTACCAATTACTGTCTTAGTTTGTTCTCTATTGCTGTGACAAAACACTCTGACCAGTACCAACTTGGGGAGGAAAGGGTTTATTTGTCTTACAACTCCCAGGTTGCAGTTCATCAGGGAGCCCAAGGTAGGAACTCAGGGCAGGAACCTGGAGGCAGGAGCTGGAGCACAGGCCATGGAGGAACACTGCTTACAGGCTTGCTCCCCTGGCCCCTGCTCAGCCTGCTTTCTTATGCAACACAGGCCCACCTGCCCAAGGGTGGCACCACCCACAGTGGGCTGGGCCCTCCCACATCACTCATCAAGAAGATGCCCCTCAGACATGGCCACAGGCCAGTCCAATAGCGGCAGTTTCCCGATTGAGGCTCCCTCAACCCAGGTGTGTCAAGTTGACACTAAAGCTATCCAGCACATGTGGTTATTAAATAAATAATTTAAAAGAAAATAAAAGTCAGAGAAAAGAAAGCATTTAACAATTTTAATTATCTCAATATATTTATGTGGAGCCATTGGTTTCTAAGACCTATAGCAAGCTGCTCCTCTAAATACACCAACCCAGAATTTCCCAATTGTAAAATTCCTCAAGAATCTTTGCTGTATACTGTTCTCAATCCATGAGGTAGGAAAGGAAAATCGGACACAATTTCTATTGTTAGAGGATGAATTCCTACATTAAGCAATGAGAAATCAAGGAGAATTTTTTTTTTACAAAATGTAGATATTTGATATCAGGCAGAATGATATAGCTGAAGCAATGGAAGCTAGGTGATTCTTTTCCTCTCTTGATTTCTACTGGAGGTAAATGTCCTGGCATGGAGAAGAGAACCAATGGATCCAGTAAATTTGATGAAGGAATAAAACCCTAATTTTGCTTAAGGAAAGGTGTAGGGAAGAGTCCTTTAGAGAGCTATATATTCAGGGAAGGAATCAATTAATCTGATAAAAGTTTATTGATGCTTTAGCTTATTCTCAGTCCATACTTGCTCAAGATAAAATTTCAGGAAAGCCAATTACAATGTAAAAAATCATTGCTGTGATGGTGTTAGCTAGAAAATTCCCAGAAAACCTCCCAAGGCTGTGAATCTATTTAATTTGTCATCTTGAATGTTGGAGAAATCCTGTGTCAGTTACATGGGTTTTAGTTTAATTGTCCCTGCCCTATGATACAGTCTAAAACATCTCTAAAAATCATTTTAGATCTAATGTGAATAATGCTCTAACTTAAGCACCACAAAGATCATGCTGATTCATCAATAGTACCCTCAATTGTATGTGCTAAATAGGTGTGGGGAGATTTTTTTTCTCACAATTATTAACGTATAGAATTTATATACATATATATATATCACTAAAATGTTTATGTCACATAAACAAACAAACTCGATAAACATTTAAGTTAAGTCATTGAACTGAAGTGCTCTTGTACTTTATTCCATCCATTTGCACATTTTTGCTTTTCCTCTGTTTTTGTCAAAGCAAACCCTATCCTCTTCAAAACCCAAATATTCTCTCCTTTGACAAGAAAGCTTCCATTTCCATCTCTGAGCTCTTTAATGTTTCTTTCTTAATTTTAACTCATAAATATCAATTGTAGCAGTGCTGACAGCATTTGCTGATCATCTGGCTCTGTCTCTATTGCTACTTAGCTCCTCTGGCCCAACTTGTCCTTTATGTAATCATGCAGAACTTAGGAAGAAAGCTAATTAACAGACTGATGAATATATCAAAACAGGTTAACCGTAGGGTCAAGGTAGTCAGTGTTTCCTCCCATGTTAGTAAATTTTCTCTTGAAATTCAGAAGACAAAATAAATTTGACTAAAATTGTAGTTCTATGTTAATTCTGTAGCTCAGTGTGATAAATTTTGTTTTTTGAAAGGTTATAATAAATGCATTGGTATGGTTTTATATTTCAAAAGGTCAAAATATTAGTCTTAGATATTTTTTATAACATGAAATAAATGATTATTTATTACTTGTGCTTTGCAAATTGGAATTTTTAGGATGCAGCAGCTTTGGGGTTTTCTCTAAGACTTTAGAGTTTTGCCAAAATAGAACTATAAACCATATCAAAGTCCATGATCACTTGAATTTAAGAGAAATCATTGGAAAATCTTTAGTTCAGATTGTATAGCTTCGCCTATTAAAACATTTGTTGATTAAATACATCATGACTCACAAAAATTTCACCGGTCCACGTCTGTATGAAAATATAGTTGTGAAAGATGTTCCTCTAAGCTGCTCCGTGTCACTGTTATAACTCACAGTTTAGTGAGCACCTCAGACATGAGTCATCTGTTAAGATTTTCATTTAACTTTTAGCATGTGGGGACGTTTTCTATATTAAGTATTTCCCTCTTTTGTTGCAATATCAAGGAAGTATATACTTACAGCCACACACGAAAGCAGTTCAAATAATGTCTTCTGCAGGGTGATTCACTGTCTATTGTATATAAGAAGATACATAGATGTGAAAGAACAGGTATTTAAAAAGAATTCTCTTCATTGCAGGAATGTAATGTTGCTTATGTACCTATACATTTGAACCACGTAATTCGAAGACAAAGTTGAAGAACCATTTTGCAAAACTGTACTTTAAATTTTTTCTAATTATATAAAGACAAAGAGGATTACATTGTATATGAATATTCATATTTTATATGACAGTATGCCTTTAATAATATCAAAAAGGGGTTGGTCTTTTGGCTCAGCAGTTAAGAGCACTGACTGCTCTTGCAAAGTAGCTGGGTTCAATTCCCAGCACCCACATGGTGATAACAACCATCTGTAACTCAGTTCCAAGGACTCTGACCCCTTCTTCTGACCTCTGCAGGTATTATATGATACAGGTGCACTTACACAAACTTACTTGATACACACATACACATAAAATAATAAAATATTTTATAATCATTATTTTTAAATTTTTAATAACTACATGATTAGAAGAAGCATTTCACTACAGATTTAACATATTCAGTAACAAACTCCAGAGCAAGAGTACATCTCTTTCACAAGTGGGTGCAAGTTTCTAAGTTCACAGTTGAATTAATAATACAGTTATACAATACTGAACTCAGTACAAGCCCTGTAAGGCATAAAATTGAATGAGTTTTTTAACCTTTAAAAAGATCTCCGTTTCATTTTAGAATATATTGTTCCTTGCAGAAAGACTCATTGTTTTTGCTACTAACACTGAGATGTTGGCACATGCATCTCTAATCTGTATGCATCTGATTATTACTAGTCATAATAGGTTGCACTTGGACCCTTGGCACCCATGTATGTCTATGAAGCCATTGGGTGGATTTCAATGGTAATATTTATCACCTCTACTAATTAGCATGATGTGATTTTCCATGCTTCCTCCTCAAATATAACACATTTTTAAAAAATTTGTTGATTTGTGTGTGTGTGTGTGTGTGCATGTGTGTATCACACAGAACATCCCAAACCATCTTATTCAACTATACACCCACTTCCCACTTGGCACCCTCCCATAACTTCCCTCCCCCCACTAGATCCCTTATATTCTGATATCCCTAGTACTGTCTGTTGTGTTGTCGGCACCCCAGCCAACCCCCACTATTTGCCTGTTTCATGATTGGCTGGTTCCTCTAATGGGCAGGACCTGACACTAGTGGGAAGTAGGAAGGGAAGCTGGGAGCCATCTTGGGATGGAAGCCAGGAGCCTCAGGTAGAGCTTGATGGTGTAGGAAACTCACACCCAGTGCAGCAACTGAAAGACAGAATGGACTGACTCCCTGTGGACCTGGGGCGAGATTGCTGGCCCCAGAGGCATGACCGAATGCTAGCGGGGGTCTATGGACGTGGCTGGTCTGATAAGGGGGTCTCTGAGTCCCTACAGTGCGGGGGCTAGGCACTGGGTACTCATTCTTTTGTAAGTTAATAAATATACATAAAATACATTATATGCTTTGTCTAATTGCACAGGATACCCAAAGAGAATTTGGGCCACATTGCCTTTCTGTTGAATCTAGTCAGCCTATCTATAGGTTTTTGTTTCAGGAGGGTCAGCTGTTCGTCTTCTAGCAGCGATCAGTTGTCAATATGCCTTTAGATATGATTAGGGTCATGCTGTTCATTTTCTCAGTTCTATGCTGGGTTACTATCTGGGAGTCCCTTTGTTCACCCTGGCCAACAACGCAAAAGAAGGTATCTCGTATCTGGCATTGTTGCTTATTATGTAGCCTTTAACTATGCATATGGACTCTTAAGAAATTATATTGACCCCTTTAATCTTTGGTTATACTTTCCTTTTGGATGTTTAAGGCTGTACAGTTGGCCATGATAAACCAATTTGTTTTTACAGTTAAGGTCGTTTGAATATCTGTTCCTCAAAGGTCACATGGGCTTGGGAGGTGCCCCTGGCTCCTTTCTTTTACCAGTTTCGCCTATATGAAGATAAGTCAGAGGTCCTGCTGGGCCATGGCTGGCTTTGCTTGGAAGCATGGAGGAAATGATTCCTCTGTGATGATCATCCTCTTTCTAGACTGGACACTGGTTCAAGTCCATCTTTTGGGGTCTCCTCGGCCTCCTTGATCAAGAGGACAGGTGACACACCACCATTACAGGACATTTTGACAGATGTTCATAGTCCCTTGGAACTAGTCAACCTAGGAGGGCAAGGAGCAAACACTGTCCCTCGTGTATCTCTTACAAAATTAGTATAGGCCTCAAAGTATGTCTATTAAACATCCAAGAAGGTTAGTTCCACCAGTCTGGTACTTTTAATTACTGTGTGCCATGAAGATAAATCTTGGGCAAAGACCAATTGTTCTCAGATAAACCTTACCTAGACATATATATCTTGATCGGCTATGTGTAATTTGTCAGTAGGTTGTAGGAGTAATATGGTTCCCTCTGGTTTTCAAAACTAGCTAGGCATTATTTATATCCCTCATTTTCTCAGCCCTCCACCATAGTTTTCCACTTAAGGTGGCCCCATATCCTCCCTTTCTCCCTTAAAGATACCCTTCTCCTATGGTCCTACCTCTCTTGAGCGTCTTCTTTCCCCTTATCCCCTAGGTTCCTTATATATCAGCAAATAGGATAAGACCTTTGCTTTAGATTTTAATATTTTATTTATTTTTATGTGTATGAGTATATTGCCTGCATATACGTAAATGTACCCTTGTTATGCAGTACCAGTGTTATGCAGGTTAGACAAGGGCGTCAGCTCCTCAGGAACTGGAGTTACAGATTGTTGTTAGTTGTCATGTGGGTGTTGAAAATCAAACCTGGTCCTCTGCAAGCAGTCAGTGCTCTTCAATGCAGAATCATCTCTCTAGATTCGGGAACTTTATTTTATTAGAAATGTTGAATTATCTGGTGCCATGTCCTTTAATTTAGCAGAATTCATTGCATTTCTGAAGCAAATTCACTAATTAAATCCTATGGAACTAAGAAAATATTAAATGCTTAAGTAAACATTTATCAAAAATATGTGAATGCCAATAGCAACTCATTACTTCAATGTTGAGTCTGTTTTCATTTCAAATGGAAACTAATTAGCAAGGAACACATCTTCATATTCCTTATATTAAATTCATTCTATTTTACCACAAACAGAACAAAATTAATATAATGAAACATTAATATTTTAGAATTTTAAAACATATTAAATTCTGTGTTCCATTTATTCTATATGACAAAATATTTTTAATAATTTTATGTAGGAATTATTTGTATAAGCCTTTGTGAAAAATGTGTGTGGATAAGAAAATGTTTAATTTCACCACTCTGTTTTTAAAGTTCTTTTTGAAAAGTCTTGCATACAATATTTTAGAAGTATGGAGATAAATATGATCTCATAATCTATTTCAGTAACTTTGCCTCTGTTCTCATTAATTTATGAATAGTTAGGGATCAACTTGAACTCATATATTTCAATCTACTAAAAATGACTCAGGAAACAAAGTTACACATGACAATAAATTGTAGTTTAAAATCTGCTGTTCCTGATAATGCCTGATGATCTGATACTTGTCAAAATAATACGGAACTCCATTTCCCTAAATTTTTTTTAATCCAAATGAAATTAAGCAAATTTGAAAATTATGCCTCGATAAATTTCCACTTATGTATGTATAGTGATATTCTGACAAATTGTTCTGTATTTAATTCTTAAAAGTAACTGTGGGGCTGGAGAGATGGCTCAGCGGTTAAGAACAACTGGTTGATCTTGCAGAAGACCCAGGTTCAAATCCCAGAGCCCACATGGCAGCTAACAACTGTCCATAACTCCAGTTCCAGGGAATCCAACAGCCTCTTCTGATCTCCATGGGCATTGCAAGATACGGGTGCACTTACCTATGTGCAGGCAATACATACATACACATAAAAAAAGAGTAACAGTGTGAAAACATGATTGTATATTGAATTCATCCATTTTATTCAGTATTGAACAGTGAAGAAATTGACTAATATTCACACTAAAGTCTTACCAGAGTGAAATTCAGCCTATAAATGAGGAAGAAGGCTGAGAAGACAATCATACACAGGCAGAAGACTAAAACACAAAAAGTATAAAAGATAGTTGTAGAGAAATTAATCCTTACTCCCAGCATGCAGTAATGTAACCAAATTAATTGAAAATTTTAGACAGCAATCATTGTGGGAAATCTGTTTATGTAATTTTCATGCAATAATTTCCTCATTATTACCTCTAAGAATGATGAATATGCTTTAATGCTACTTACTAAAACTGTAAGTCACTCTTGGATAAATTTCTGAATTACTATTTGAGATAATTTAATCAAGAATATTCTTTATAATCACATTCTCATCTGTGTAACTCCCCATGCTTTCTTTCGTGTTTTATAATTAATACTCATTGCTGGCCCTGTTGTCAAGATATACATAAACTAAGATTTCTGGAATATAATTTAGTAATCCAATATTGTGGTCTAAAATATATTCTTAACATTTAACCAAGAAGTTTCTTTGGAACAGATCGAGACTGTTGCGAAGATACTTGACTGAAAAAAAAAAAAAAGTACATGTGAACCCTACATAATACATCGACAATGTAACCTCTGTGCCTAAGCTCCAGAAAAATAGCATACCAGGATACAGAAAGACTATTGATGAATCTCTCTTCACTCACTAGCAAAGCTTCATCATGCAACAGGTTTTGATTAATACAGATTCACCCACACCTTTCCAAAGTGTAGAGAATAAAGGACTATAGAGTGCTTATCCCTGAATAGATCACCTATATCATACCTCTGCCACCCAAGGCTCAAGAAACATTTCAGAAGAGGGGAAAGAAGACAGTAAAAGCCAGAAACTCTATTAAACAGGCTTTCAGATTAGTGTGAAATTGGAGAAAATCAAGAATTTAAGGAAAGGTAAATAAAAACTCAGCGATTGGGAGTGGCTTATTAGAAAGGAAAAAGCCATTAAACTTCCTTGTCTAGGTGTTTGTTTTTTAGAGGACCATTATAGGAACTGGAAAAAGGCTGAGGTAATTATTATGAAATTTGTTTGGTCTCTGGATTATCAATTCCCAAGCCAATGGAAGCCTCACTCACACTATGCATCTCCCCTTCATCTAATATGAGTAAGGATCACCACCTGTTTATGTGCTGCTCACCCAGATAGGTGTGGCTGAAGCTCCTGTCTGTCCATTCTTGAATCCTGTTTTGTTAGTCATTGATCTTGGCTGGCTGCACATTATTCACTTGGCTGATCGATCATCTCATCTTATGTCTGTCCTGTGTTGTTAGTTACTCTAAACATTCTCTGTGTTCATAGATTTCAAGAATAGCTGGAGTGATTTTTAGTTCATTCCTTGCCTACAGCGCAAGCTTCCTTTGACACTATCTTTAATTATAATTTAGTTTTTTATGAATAGCTGCATTAAAGCAAGAATTTGTAAAAGGTCCCTGGTGCCTAGCATACACTGCCAGGAAGCTAACCAACAGGTCTGCCAATAAATATTGGTCTTATGTCTCAGAGTTTGAATCATACTATGTCCAGTTGGCTGTTTCTTGCACTGCTGGAAACTCTGTTTCTCATCTCTAGTGTTTCTGATTTGCCTGTTTTCATGTTACTTTCACCCACAGCATCATTTTCACTGCAACATATGAGAACATCTTGCAATTTTCACCGTGAACACTTTTCCCTTGCTACCTAGAGGGATCCAGCTTCTGCCTCATTTTTATCACTTGTGTGTGTGTGCGTGTGTGTGTGTCTGTGTGTGTGTCTGTGTGTGTGTTACTAACCAAGTTTAATGAGGGTTGTGTGCAAATTGCTGGGGATTATTTAATGGCGCATGGGTCATTTATCAGAAACTACACAGATGAAGTAAATGGCATCATATTCCTCAGCATTTTCCTTCAGAGAGGGGCGAGGTCTCATAAGTCCATCACCTGTCCATATAATTAAATGTTGAGAGGCCCAGTTTTGTACAGGGAACCACATAATTTGTTCTTTTAAGTAGTATCATGTCTTTTTTTGGTTCTTAATGTATTTTCCTCCCTGAATCCTAGTCCATCTCATACAACACATCCCATATCCAGACCATCCTCCCCATTCACACTCACTCAAGCCTCCCCAACACTGGACCCCATGCATGCTCCCATATATGTTATATATTTTTAAATTTTTTCCTAATTTGGTATTTTTTGAGATGGATTTCTTATAGCCTCGACTATATAAATAATGTTGAATTTCTCATCTTACTTCCTCTTCCTCTTAAGTGCTAGAACTACAGACATGTTTCCAACACATGCTCTTAGTTTCCTTTATTTAAATATATTAAAGATATAACCACAGTTTGTAATTGTAATCTAAATCAAGGCACTGGGGAGGCAGAAGCAGGAAGACCAGGAGTTCAAAGTCAGGCTTAGCTGTATAGTGAACTTGAAAACAATTTAGGATACAGAGTCTCTGTTTCAAGAAAAATGACAAAAAAAATTAAGTTCAAAACAATCTAATATTATTGGAAAATGGATGATTTTATGGAAATCACATATACTTTTCTATACTCAACGCATGAATTGAATGAGCACCATACTTAACAAATATAGTTATAAGACTTATTTATTTTTAAAACATGTGTATGATGTCAGGCATGGTGGCACATTCCTTTAGTCCTGGGCTTGGGAGGCAGAGGCAGGTGGATCTTTGTGAGTTCAACGTGAGCCTGGTCTACATAGTGGGATACAGGCCAGCTGGTGCTACAGGGAGATTCTGTCTCAAAAAGACAAAAAAATGTGTATAATTGTTTTTGCCTGCATGTAGATATGTTTACCAAATGTTTCCCTGGTGCACAGAGAGGCAAGAAGGGAGTATCAGATGCACTGGAAATGGAGTTAAAGAAACTATGAGTCATTGAGTGAGTGTTTGGAACTGAACACAGGCCCTCTGCAAGAGTAACAGTTGTTCTTAATTGCCAAGCTATTTCTGCACCCAAAGAAATACAGTTTTCAATAGATGCATAGAGCAAACTCATCAAATCTTAAGCATTAAATTATAACTTTCTAAGATATAGTAGTAATGCAATATACCATAGATAAGCATCACATTTTAGACTAAATCGTTCCAATTTATACTGTGATAGTTACTGTTAATGTTATAAGATGTCCTATAACACTTAAATACATATTATTTGCTTACAGAGTGCTCATTAAACCATGAGAAATTATATTATGACCTATCTTTCTGATGATGAAAGCATGCCTTAGATGATCATTTTAACATAATTACAAACATGAATGCATAAAATTAATAATTGATACAGGTTAAATGTGACCACAGTTTTTAATTTTTAATTTTTATTTTATGTGAATGAGTTTTGTCCCTGTCATGTATGCAAATGCATACAATGCCTTTAGAGAACAGAAGAGGACATAAGATCCCCTGAACCTGGAGTTATGGATGGTTCTTAGCCTCCATGTGGGTGCTGGGAATTCATTCCAGGTCCTCTGGAAGAACAACAGGTGTTCTTAACCAATGAGCCATCTCTTCAGGTCCTATAGTTTGTAAAACAATTTCCACACTGAGGAAATAAATGTAAACTTAAGTTTTACAATCTGAACATGGTAATATTTTGAGGAAACTGATATTTGGAGGAGGAATTATATGAAATGGAATTGTAATCTTAGGGTTAGAAATTATTATTAGACACAAAATTAAAATATTTCTATGTAAGCTAAATAAATCTAAGAAAATATATGAGTAAATATTTGGAATGAGATAATTCAATATCAATAAGAAAATAAAATTTAACATTAAAAATATTTAAAAAGAAATATTTCATAAAAATTAAGAAGGGCTGGCTAGATAGCACAGTAGGTAGAAGGACTTGCTGCCAAGGCATTTGACCTCAGTTCAGTCTCTGGAACCCACATTATTGAAAGAAACATCAGACACTCAAGATGTTCTCTGACCTCCACATATACACCATAGCACGTACACCCCAAAATAAAGAAGTAAATCAATCAATAAATAAACAAAAACAATAAAATACTATAAAGAACTCAAAAGAATCAAAATTATGTGGGTAAATTTTGCAGAAAGCATCACATAAACTGTCAAGATCATTGTATTAAAATATTAAGATCACAATATAGAAGACTGAAAATTATTATAAAGAGAATATTTGCTAAATAATTAAATGATTATCAAAAACAAACAAGCACTTAAAAACATGCATCAAAATTTTGTACTTTAATAAACATAAATACTATTTAATTATGAAAATTCATCTTAATTTTTATGAACATCAACTACACGTAGTATCTTTTCTCAAATTATTTTTCTTTAAAATTATTTTATTTGAGCTGAATGTGGAGACAGGGAGATAATTGTAAGATTGAGGCCAGCCTGATATACATAGTGAGTTCCAGACCTACTGGGGCTATGGGGATACAGATGATATAGATATATTACAGAAATAGAGAGAGATAGATAGTAGGTGGATAGGTAGATTATAGATTGATTTAAGATTTTTACACAGAGTAATTTGATCTCATTCTAGCCCTTAACACTCATCAAAGAAGTTTCTTTTTGCAACAGATGGAGACTATTACAAAGGTTCACACTGGTCAAACAGAAAAATACATATCTGTGGGCCCTAAATAACACATCTACAATGCAACCTCTGTACTTAAGTTCCAGAGACATAGCATATGTTACCATCTTTTCTCAGACCAGTCCCCATTTCCATGTCCCCCTTCCTAATTCCATTCCTCTTTTATTTTAAGTTGACCCAGGCAAACGTGTATTCCCCAAATATGCTTGGACGGTTGGCACTTCCCCGTAGTAGTCAGCACATTATCAGCAGTCGCACCCTTAAGGAAACGAAGAGTTGTCAATCATATCTCCACTAGGGGTGGCTTGGCATCTTCAAGTCTATTGTTTTTCAACTTATTTTATTGTTATTAGTTTCTATGTGGAGAGAGAGAGAGAGAGAGAGAGAGAGAGAGAGAGAGAATGAGAATGAGAACACATATGTGCCACAGCACATGTGTAGTAGTCAGAGTACAGTATGTTAGGAGCCAGTTCTCTCCTCCCACCGTGGGGCTTCAAGATCAAATTCAGGTCATCAGACATAAGTGACAAGCACCTTTACCCACTGAGTCACCTCTCCAGCCTTAGTTTCTTCACCAATTTTAAATATTTCTGAGGTATTGTGATCTGTACAGTGTTTAGTAAAAGCAATGTACAGAAAGTAACTTGAATATTTGCCATCTCAAAATAATTTTAATGCTAAAATAAAAATTGAAAAAGAAATTATGCACACGTTACTATATAACTATTTTATATTACAATATTTGAAAATAAAGCTGATAACCAGGCCAAGGCAAACTAAATTAAAATAAAATGTGATTAGCACCCTTCCATAATCGCCCACTGGAGTTCATACATTATGTCATATAAAGATGATTAAGATGTTCTGTATGAAATACACAAAAATTCAATACTCTCCCCCCAAAAATGTGATTTTACTGGCAGCTCACAACCACCTGTAACTCCAAGGTATCCTACATCTTATTTGGTATTCAGGAGTATACATTTCATGTGAAAATACCTTCACACAGATAAATACTTGTACACATAATTAAAAATAAAATAAAAATGAGATTCAAATTACGTAACTATTCCAGTTATTTTGCCAAGTGCAAAAAAAAATCAAAAGGAATAAGTAAGCAACTAAGTTTGGTGGCTCTTGTCTAAAATCTCAGCATTTCAGAAAACTGAGGAAAGAAGACTGCCATGATTTTAGCCTCAGCCTGCGATCAACAGAGAGATCAAAGCCAGCTTCAGCTACAGAATAATACACTGTCAAAAAACAAAACAAAACAAAAAACAAACAATGTCTAAAAGTAAACTAGAAAAACAAAACAGTATCATGAAAGTAACAAAGTTTGTATATTTTTTATAACTATTGAAGCCAGAGTTTTTTATTTTTTTATTTTTGAAATATAAAGAATATTTACTCTTTCAGGTTGGCCAACTTTTTAATATCTCATTATGCTATTGTCATCTTGCAAATTTTACACTCAAGAACTGTGCTATCACACATAATCTCTGATACTGTTCTAATTTTAGCTATGATTTTGGGCTTGGGCTGAATTCACTGCTATCATGAACAGCATAAAACATTATAAAATAAAATGTATCAATATTAAAGAAAATAATATTGAGTAGTAAATTGGAAAAGATTTAGAACTGACTTTTAAAGTAGTTATTACATCAATATCATAGACGTTTATCTTCTCCCTATTTTTGACTCACAACTATTTTCGAATTCCAGCACTGTTTATAAGCCATATAACATAATATAGTGTTTCTTAAACAGCATTATTAGTGATAGATACTGTCATAGATAATGTCAGTTGTCAACATGTCGCACTTAACAAGAGGGCACCTAAGTTGAGGCATTTCCACCATTGGATTGGGCTGTGGGCATGTCTGTGTGTCATTTTCTTAATTGCTATCTGATGGAGGAACCAGGCTAGTATGGGTGATACCAGCCCTAAGCAAGTGTTTCTGGGCTCTTTTTGAAAGGTAACAGAACCTGATCCTGGAATCAAGCTATTGAAAACAGTATTTCACCAAGGGCTGTGATTCAGTTCTGTCCTGCAGGTTCCTACTCTGTTTTAATTCTTTTTTGGCGACCCTAAGTGACAGACATGGAAAGCCTAAAGGAATAACTTCTTTCTTCCCCAGATTGCTTTTAGATAATGTTGTATCACTAGGATGATTACATTATGAAGTGAATTCTTACATTATCCTCATTTACATTATAAAGTGAATCCTCAAAATATCATCACTTTTGATTTGCATCTCTGGCATTTTTTCTTTCCAAAGCATTCTCAAAAATGCATTCTGATTTGATGGGCTTCTGTGGGAGATCCTGAGTAGCTGATCTGAAGCCACCAGTTCCCTCAAAAATGAAACCTGAGAGAACCTGAAACCTGGACCAACCAGCTTTACATAACCAATAAGAACAGGCACACCAAGTAAACTTCAACTTAATATTCATATCCGAATCAGAAACAAAAAAAGAAATCCATAGGCCAAAATCACAATGAAAAAATTATAAAATGGAAAGCCAAAACACTACATCCCCACCAAACTCCACCAGTCCTGTAGAAGAATTCTACAAGGAGAACCCCCTAGATATAACCCACTATACAGAATTTAAAAGAACAATCATAAACATAATCAAGGAATTCAACAAATTTAAAGAACACATGAACAAACAAACCAAAGAACAGAACAAACATAGGGATAAACTTCTGAATGAATTAACAAAAAAGAGAAAAATTGAAGAAAACTCAGGTAGAAATGAAGAAGGAACGGAAAAATTCAATAAGTCGACTTGAGACAATGGCAGAAAGCCTCACTGCTGGAATGAATGAAATGAAAACAGAATATCAACACTGGAGAATAAAGTTGAAGAACTGGTTCACTCAAGCAAAGATCATGAAAACTTTTTTTTTAAAGAATGGAATATGCAAGAGATGTGGAATACCATGAAAAGAACAAATTTATATATCATAGGCACAGAGGAAGGAGGAGAATTTCAGGTTAATGGTACTGACCAGATTTTAACCAGGATTGTAGAAGAGAATTTCCTAAAATTAAGAAAAGACATCCCTATACAAATATAAGAATCACATAGAACCCGAAATAGACAGGACCAGAAAAGAAACTCCCCATGGCATATCATAGTAAAAACAAAAAACGTACAGAACAAAGAAAGAATACTGAAAGCAGCAAAAGGAAAACAAGTCACATATGACAGAGAGCCCATCAGAATTACAGCTGACTTATCAATGCAAACTATGAAAGCCAGAAGAGCCTTGACCAAGTCATTTCCAGTTCTAAATGACAATAGATGCCAGCCAAGAGTATTCTACCCAGCAAAAAGTCTATTACAATTGAGGGTGAAAGAATAAAAATCTTCCATTACATGAATAGCCTGAAAGAATACATGTCCATGAAACCAGTCCTTCTAAGAATACTTGAAGTTATACAAAGAATGGAGAAAGAAACAACTATACCCCAGGACCAACAAAAGAAAATAAATACAGGTATAATTGATGAAACACAAAACCAGACAAATGGCTCAAACAGCAATCAAAATGATCACAATCAATACACATCTTTCGATTATAACTTTAAATATCAATGGACTGAACCCCCCAGTCAAAATGCACAGGCTAAGTAAATGGATTAAGCAACAAAATCCTTGGGGCTGGAGATATAGCTCAGAGATTAGAAGCGCTGACTGCTCTCGCAGAGGACCCAGGTTCAATTCCCAGCACCCACATGGTGTCTACAAACTGTCCTTAACTCCAGGTCCAGGGGAATCCAACACCCTCTTCTGACCTCCACTGCATTGCATGACACGGGTGCACTTATGTACATGCAGGCAATACACTCATAAAAACAAAATAAAATTAATAACCAAAAATATATTTTAGAAAATCCATCTTTTTGCTGTCTGCAAGAAACCCATCTGACCTTCAAGGACAGGCATTACTTTAAGGTGAAAGGATGGCAAAGAATATTCCAAGCAAATGACACTAAGAAACAAGCAGGTGTTGCAATTCTAATATGTGACAAAATAGACTTCAAAGTACAACTAATCAGAAAAAATAGGGAGGGTCACCTCATTCTGACCAAAGGAACAATTAACCAAGAAGATATTACAATCCTGAACGTATATGCACCAAACTTTGGTGCACACAAACTCATAAAACAACACTACAGGACTTTAAGACACTGATTAACCCCAACTCAGTAATAGTAGAGAACTTCAGTACCCCACTGTCTCCATTTGATGGGTCAACTGGACAAAGAATAAACAGAGAGATATCTGAATTAAATGATACCACGCATCAAATTGACCTAACAAGACATCTACCGAATATTCCACCCAAGCACCAAAGGACATACTTTCTATTCAGTGCCCCATGGAACCTTCTCCAAAATTGACCACATACTGGGCCACAAAACAAATCTCAACAAATACAAAAAAAAATGAAATAATTCCAGGCATTCTATCATACCACAATGCAATAAAACTCAATATCAATACTGGGAGATCCCCTAGTCACTACACGAATTCATGATGATTAAAAAACACACACCTGAATGATGATTGGGTCAACAGAGAAATTAAGAAAGAAATAAAAGGGTACCTGGAATTCAATGAAGAAGACTAAACAACACAAGAAAACTTCTGGGACACTTTAAAAGCATTCCTAAGAGAGAAGTTTATAGCTCTATGTGCCTATATTAAAAAATTAGAAAGAGCCCAAATAATGATCTAACACTGCAACTAAAGACACTGGAAAGGCAAGAACAAATGAAACCCAAACCCAGCAGAAGAGAAGAAATAACAAAAATCAAAGCAGAAATCAATGAAATAGAAACAAAGAAAACAATACAAAGAATCAATGTATCTAAGAACTGGTTCTTTGAAAAGCTCAACATGATAGACAAACCTTTAGCCCAGTTAACCAAAAGAAAGGAAGAGCAAACCCAAATCAACAAGATCAGAGATGAAAGGGGAAACATCACAACAGACACCCAAAAGACCCACTACATTATAAGAGAATATTTTAAAAACCTATACTCTACTAAATTTGAAAATCTAAAAAGATATGGGTGGAAATCTAAAATCATGGGAACCACCAAAGTTTAACCAAGGAAGAGATCAATAGTTTAAACAGATGCATAATATATAAGGAAATTGAAATTGCAATAGAAAGACTCTGACTATAAAAAGTCCAGGCCCAGATGGATTTACAGCAGAATTCTACCACACATTTAAAGAAAATCTCAGAAGCTGGAGAGATGGCTCAGCACTTAGGAACACTGACTGTTCTTGCAGAAGATCCGGGTTTGATTCCCAGCACCCACATGGAAGCTAACAACTACCCATAACTGTATTTCCAGGGGATCTCACAGCCTCTTCTGTCCTCTGAGGGCATTGCAAAACATGGGTGCACTTACCTACATTTAGGCACTACACTCATACACATAAAATAAGTAAGATATTTTTTAAAAAAAAATTGAAAAAAGAACTCCAATCTATTCAATAATATTGAAATTATTCAAAATGATAGAAAAAGAGGGAGAACTCTCAAATTCCTTGTATGAAGCCAGCACCACTCTAATACCCATACCAGGTAAAGGTGCAACCAAAAAAGAAAACTAAAGACCCATATCCTTAATGAACATAGATGTCAAAATTCTCAACAAAGTACTTGCAAACTGCATACAGATGGACATCAAAAAGATCATTCACCATGAGCAATAGGCTTTATTCCAGAGAGGCAGGGATGGTTCAATATACACAAGTCAATAAACGTCCTTAATCATATAAATGAATGCAAAGACAAAAGCCACATTGTCATCTCAATAGGCGCAGAAAAGGCTTTTGACAAAATTCAGCATGCATTTACGTTCAGTGTCTTAGAAGGTATTGGACTGGAGGGAACATACCTCAACATCATTAAAGCCGTATACAACAAACCCACAGCCAACATCATTCTAAATGGAGAAAAACTGGAAGCATTCCCATTAAAAATGGGAACCATACAAGGATATCCGCTATCTCCACTCCTTTTCAACATAGTGCTTGAAACTCTTGCTAGAGGAATAAGACAAGAGAAAGAAATTAAAGGAATAATAATTGGAAAAGAGATCAAAATATCCCTTTTGCAGACAATATGATACTATACCTAAGAGATTCTAAAAGTTCCACCAGAACATTCCAACTACTGATCAACACTTTTAGTATGGCAAGTTATAAAATCAATCTACAAAAATCAGTAGCCTTTCTTTATAACAATAACAAGCAATTGGAGAAAGAGTACAGGGAAATGCTCCCATTCACAATTGCTGCAAAAATAAAATATCTTGGAATAAATCTGACCAAGAAACCAAAAGACCTCTACAATGAAAATTTTAAATCTTTAAAGAAAGAGATTGAG
>NW_008343216.1:980238-991539 GCF_000622305.1 Nannospalax galili | reverse complement strand
ATCAGTAGCCTTTCTTTATAACAATAACAAGCAATTGGAGAAAGAGTACAGGGAAATGCTCCCATTCACAATTGCTGCAAAAATAAAATATCTTGGAATAAATCTGACCAAGAAACCACAGATCTCTACAATGAAAATTTTAAACCATTAAAGAAAGAGATTGAGGAAGACACCAGAAGATGGAAGGACCTCCCACGCTCATGGATTGAAAGAATTAGTATTGTGAAAATGATCATCCTACCAAAAGCAATATATAAATTTAATGCAATGCCAATCAAAATACCCATGACATAGTTCACAGAATTAGAAAAAATACATAAATTTGTATGGAAGCACAAAAGACCTCAGACACCCAAAGAACCCTGTGCACAAAGAGCAATGCTGTGGGCATTAGTATATCAGAACTCAAAATATATTACAGAGCTATTTCCATAAAAGCAGTATGGTACCAGCAGTAAAATATACCTATAGGTCAATGGAATGTCATTGAAGATCTAATCCCAAGTACACACAATTTCAGCTACCTGATATCTGACAAAGGGGCCAAGAACACACATTGGGGGAAGGACAGTGTCTTCAATAAATGGTGTTGGCAAAACTGGATCTCTACCTGTAGAAGAATCAACCTAGATCCTTATCTTTCACCTTGCACAAAAGTCAACTTGAAATAGATCAAACAACATCTCAATGTGAACCTGTAAACCCTGAAACTATTAGAAGAATATATTGACAGTAACTTACATGATATAGGTGTAGGAAAGGATTTTTCTAAATTGGACAGAAGTGGCTCAGGAATGAATGTGTACTATTCAAATATATAATATGATTATAAACTTTCTTCTCCAAAGTTGATAAAATGAATGAAATAAAAATAAAGCTTTAAAAATATAATAATTTATTGACTTTCTCCTCTCAGGACGAGGGTTGAATGTGTCTTAACTCCTTCTTTCCTTCCATCTATCCTTCTTTCTTTCCTTCCTTCCTTCTTCTTTCTTTCTTTTTTCTTTCTTTCTTTCTTTTTTTCTTTCTTTCTTTCTTTCATCATTCTTTTTTCTTTTTATGCATGTAGTCTGGTGGGGTATTGTATTGTGCATGTGTGCTATTTAGAGTGCATGTGTATAGACATGTGTGGAAGCCCAAGGTCAATTTTGGGTATATTTATTTGTCTACTTTCCACCTTTATTTTCTGAAACAGACCATGTCATTGAAAGATAAGTTCCCTAATTTTTCAAGACTGGCAAAGCAAATGAGCCTCAGTTATCATCCTGTCTCCATTCCCCTGCCCAAGGGATGGGATTACAGGCATACACTGTAGGCCCGAATTCTTATATTTGTCTTCAAGCTTAGAAGTCATGCACTTACCAAATTAGCTGTCTTCCCAGCTTTCTAATTCGTTTTGATGAAAAAGAGTAAAACATCTTTTGGACCTAAGTTCACCATCTGATACTGGAAAGATTTTTTCATGAAAAGTAACAACAATAAGAATTTCAAACTGCCCTCATTTTTCTTACCAGGGAAAGAAATTAAGGAATAATTTAGAGAAAATTAAAAAATTGTTTGTTAAATTGCATTCTTTAAAGACAGTGGGCATTTAGTGAGTGATATTTTTTTTCTTTTTCAAGAGTATTTAGAAAATATTTTGTGATATGGACTCTGTGATTTCTCTACTGTTAGCATCAAAATGCTCAAATTTTTATTTTTCAGAACATTATATACTAAGTACAAAATGAATAATAGAAAAATAAAACTCTAATCCATCTTTAATTCATTTTAGAAACATATACTTTTAGTTGACAAACTGAACTTTAATGTGTAGTAACAAAATACTTAATTTGTTATAAAGGTTATTCTTTTTGTATTATACAAAGAAGCATTTTCCAATAGCATCAAAAAGACCCACTTCAAATACTAATTTTATTTATATTGCTGTTGTAATAGTATTATATTGAAATAATTAAATCTAGGATTTTTCATGTATTAGCCCTGTTTCTCATGATACTCATTGTGCAGCAATACTTACAAAAAGGGAAAGTTAAATATTTGCAACAGTTTGTGATTCAGACATGAAAGAAAACTGCTAAACATTCATGTGATTTGAAAAAAAAAGTAACATTACTTATTTAAGAATGGTTTAAGTTGATGATTTAAACCAGTGATGGTGGCACATGCCTTTAGTCCCAGCACTTGGGAGGCAGAACTCTGAGAGTTAAGGGTCCAGGGTCCCGGTTTATGTAACGACATCCAGACCATTCAGGACTAAAATATAAGATTTTGTCTCAGAAAAAGTTAATTCACAAAAATGATTGTGTATTATTTTTAAAATATACCTAATAACCACATAATTAGTAAAAGCATTTCATTACAAAACCACTGGCATAGTCAATAACAGCTTCCAGAGCAAAGATGCATCTCTTTCAAAATTGTCTGTAATTTTTAGATTCACAGTGTTGAATTAATACATTCATACACTATTGTACTCAGTATAAACCCTGTAAGTCATAAAACTGAATGATGTTTTAACCTTTAGAAAAGATCTCCATTTTTATTAAATATACTGTTTCATACAGATAAGCTCATTTTTAATGCAACTAACACTTAGATGATTGTACATGAGTCTCTAACCTCTATATATCTGATTATTACTAGTCATGGTCAGTTACTTTCTGAGATCCTTGGCACCTGAGCATGGATATAAAGTCATCAGTTAGATTTCAGTGGTAATGTTTTACATATCTACTAATTAACATGAATCAAATTTTTATGCTTCTTCCTCAAATACAACTCATTTTTTATTGATTGATTTATTTTTGTATTTTATACAGAGCACTTCAAACAATCTTATTCATCTTTATACCCACATACTAAATGGCACCCTCCCATAGCCACTATCCCCCGCCAGAGCCTTTATACTCTGTCATTCCTGTAACTGTCCACTGTGTTATCAGTGCTAGTCCATCCACTGAGTCTAGTCAGCCTATCTATAGTTCTTGTTTTAGGAAGATCAGCTCTTCCTCATCCAGCAGCAATCATTGCCAACATTCCTTGAGATAAGATTGGGGTCTCCTGTTCATTTTCCCAGTTCTATGCTAGAATACTGTCTGGGAGACTCTTGGGCCATGCTGGCCAAGAACTCAAAGGAAGGTATCTCCTGGTTGGCATTGTTTCTTGTTATATAGACTTAGGTTATACACATGGACTCTTAAATAATTATACTGATCACTTTAATCTCTGGTTACTCTTTTCTATTGGGTGTTTAAGACCATATAGTTTGCCCAGATTAACCAATTTATTTTTACTCTTAAGGTCGTTTCAGGATGTGTACCTCAGGGGTCACATGGGCATGGGAGGACCCCCTGGCTCCTTTCTCTTTCCAGTTCCATTTATGAGAAGAAAAGTCAAAAGGTCCTCCTTGACCATGACAGACTTCATTTTGAAAATTGGAGGAAATGTTTCCTCTGTGTTGACCCTCTTCTTTGTAGCTTGAAATCTGGTTCAAGCCCATCTTGTGGGGTCTCCATGGCCTCCTTGATCAATAGGGCAGGTGACTCAACACAGTTCCCAGACATTTTCAGAGATGCTGCATAGTCTCCTGGAACTTAGTTAACTTGGAGGGCAAGGAGCAAAAACTGTCCTTCAAATCCCTCTGACCAGATTAGTATAGGCCTCAAAGTATGACTTAAATATATAAGAAGGTTAGTTCCACCCATCTGGTACTTTAATTTCCATGTACCACATAGATAAAACTTGGGTAATGTCCTAGTTGTTTCTCCACTGCTGTGACAAAATACTCAGACCAATACCAACTTGGGGAAGAAAGGGTTTATTTTATCTTACATCTCCTGGGTCACAGTTCATCAGGGAGCACAAGGTAGGAACTCAGGGTAGGAACCTGGAGACAGGAGCTATAGCACAGTCCATATAGGAACACTGCTTTCTGGCTTCCTCCCCTGAGCCCTGCTCAGCCTGTTTTATTCTGTAACAAGGCCCACCTGCCCTGGGGTCGTGCCTCCCATTGTGTGCTGGGCACTTCCACATCACTCAGCAATCAAGAAGATCACCACAGACAAGGCCACAGGACAGTCCAATGGAGGAAATTCCCCAGTTGAGACTCCCTCAACCCAGGTGTATCAAGTTGACACTAAAGCTATCCAGCACAATTAACCCCTTGTCAACTCGATGCACAAAAACATCACTATTAAACCATAACCTTTCCAATTCTTGTCCTCAATATATAATGTTAATATCACAACATAAGACAGTTACAACTGTAATAAGACCCACAGTCCTTAAAAAATCCAAACATTTAAAAGTCCATAATTTCTTTTAAAGGTCTCTGAACTTTGCATTCCTGTAAAATCCAAAACAACCACTGTCTTATTTCAAAGGGAAGAATCAGGCACACCTAAGCAAAGTCAAAGTCCAGAAAAGTAGCTCAAGGCTGGGAACCTGGGATGCACTCATGATATTCTGGGATCCAAAGGGGTCTGGCAGCTCCACCTCTCTGACTCTGCCATCCACAGCACACAAAGTTCATCTCACAGACCCAGACCAGCTCCATTTGACAACTACTGCTGTTCTTGGTGGTCGTTCCATGGTCCTGATATATCCAGAAAGCTTGGGTCTCCACTGAAACTGAGACTACACCTTCATCAATGGCCCCTTCTTGCCTCCTGGGGTGCAAAGCCTCAGATTCTATCCATGACTCCTTCAATCCTGGGGTCTTCACTGAAACTGAAGCTGTACTTCACCATGGCCTTTCCTGGCCACTTAGAGTGGCAAGCCTCTGTAGCTCTCTGTGAACCGTTCATGCTTTTAATACCAGAACCATGCAAGAGACTCTTACACACTATCAAATCCTGTTTCCAGGTAGAGATGGAAGTTCGGGTTTCCTATGCACCACAGCTTCTGTGTGTGGACCCTGAGGAAATACTTCCCAGAAGATTTCACAACAGTGATGCTGATCTCTCGTTACTTAGAGCTGATTTTTCAGCCCCAGCTAACCAGCATCAATTGTCCCAGTAAAGCAAAGGTTTTATTTCAGGTACTGGTCTCTTCTTAATCACATCTGATTCTTCAGCCCCAGCTGACCAGAACCCATAAGTTTTCAATTCAAAACACCACACAAACAGCTCTGATAGTATCTGCTTGCCTTTGAAGCTTAAAAAACCAGGACTCCACTGTTCACAACTCTTTCAGCAAAACTGTTCCAAGCTCCACAGCAACAACTCAGTTGCTTTTCCATCATAGAGTTCTAAACATTTCCACAATCCTCCTAAAAATACCAAGGTCAGATCTGTCACAGCAGTACCTCACACCTGGTACCAGTTTCTGTCCTAGTTTTTTTCTCCATTGCTGTGACAAAATACTCAGACCAATACCAACTTGGGGAAGAAAGGGTTTATATTATCTTACTCCTAGGTCATAGTTCATCAGGGAGCC
The DNA here is from genome assembly GCF_000622305.1 of Nannospalax galili. Lineage (NCBI taxonomy): Eukaryota > Metazoa > Chordata > Mammalia > Rodentia > Spalacidae > Nannospalax > Nannospalax galili. The sequence goes on along the minus strand of NW_008343216.1, from coordinate 986,100 downwards.
CAAGGTAGGAACTCAGGTCTGGAACCTGGAGGCAGGAGCTAGGGCACAGGCCATGGAGGAACACTGCTTACTGGCTTTCTCAACTGGCCCCTGCTCAGCCTGCTTTCTTATGCAACATAGGCCCAACTGCCCTAGGGTGTTACCACCAATAGTGGTCTGGGTTCTCCCACATCATTGAAAAATCAAGAAAATACCCCACAGACATGGCCACAGGCCAGTCCAATGGAGGCAATTACCCAGCTGAGGCTCCCTCAACCTAGGTTTGTCAAATTGAAAATAACGTTATCAAGCACTGGCAAAAAGGGAAGTTCACAGATAAACCTTGACTAGGCATATATTATGTTCCTCGAGCTAGTTGTATGTATAATTTTTCAGGACGTTTTTGGACTAATATGGCTCCCTCTGGTTTTTTTTTTAAACCTCGGTAGGCACTGTATATCTCTTTTGTTGTAGAAACCTTCCACCATGGTTTCCCCATTTTTCCTATTTTTGCCCTTCTCCTATGGTCCTGCCTATCTTGAGCTCCTTCTTTCCCTTTATCCCTAAGGTTCCTTGTATAGCCCTCCCTCCTCCCTCTCATTAAAATAACCAAATTTTTACCCATATCTCCCTTATTAACACCTATTTCCTACTGCTCTCTTTCAGATTTTTCTTTTCTTAACCTCCATTTTTCCTTTTCATTATCCCGGTTCCTGTAATTATGTCTGAATACATACTCACTTATCATGATTTGGTGCTAGTGTCAACATATGAGGAAGAACATACATTGCCTTTTTCTTTTTTTTTTTTTTTTGTGTCTGTGTTACTTCACTTAGTATAACAATTTCTAGTTCCATCTATTTTCCTGCAAATTTCATGATTTCATCTTTCTTTACTGCTGAGTAGAGCTCTATCATATAACTGAACCACATTTTCATTATCCACTCATCAATTGAGGGACACTTAGGTTGCTTCCATCTCTCAGCTATTATGAAAAAAGCAGAAACAAACATGGATGCACAAGTGTCTCTGCAATAGGATGAGTTCCTTGGTTATATGCCATGGAGTGGTATAACTGGGTAAAATGGGAGCTTCATTTTTAGTTTTTTTAAGAGTTCTCCACACTGCTTTCCATAGGGTTGCACAAGTTTGCAGTCCCATCAGCAATGGATGAGCATTCCCCTTTGCCCACATCCTCTCCATCTTTTGGTATCATTTATTCTTTTGATGTTAGCCAAGTCTGATTGGGGTAAGACGAAATCTTAAAGTGGTTTTAATTTGCATTTCCCTAATTACTAATGATGTTGAGTTCCTTTTAAGATGCTTCTTAGCCATCTATATTTGAGACTCTCTGTTCAGCTCCTTAGCCCATCTTTTAATTGGGTTAGTTCCTTTCTTGATTCTTTGTTTTTTGAGTTCTTTATATATTCTGGATGTTAAACCTCTGTCAGATGTGTTGCTGGTGAAGATTTTCTCATACTCTGTGGGTTTCAGTGTAGAGGTCTTTAATGTCTATGGTCAGGTTTATTGTGAGACTTTTTTTGGGTGGGGGCTATTGTGAAAGGGAGTGTTGCCATGTACTCTTCTCTGGTTGCTTGTTACTGGTAGATAGAAAGGCTACATCGCTACAGACTTGTAGATTACTTTTTCAACCTGACACTTTACTGAAAATATTAATCACTTCTAGGAATTTTCTGGTGGAATTTTGGCCTCTCTTAGATACAATATCATATCATCTACAAAAAGGGATAATCTGACCTCTTCTTTTCCAATTATTGCTCCTTTAATTTCCCTGTCTTATCTTATTGCTCTTGTGGGAGTTTCAGGCACTATGTTAGAAAGGACTGGAGATAGTGGACAGCATTGTCTGGTTCCTGATTTTAATGGGAATACTCCAGTTTTTCTCCATTTAAAATGATGTTGGCTGTGAGTTTGCTGCATATGGCTTTAATTATGTTGAAGTATCTTCACTCCAGTCCAATTTCCTCTAGGACGTTTTACATAAATGCATGTTGAATTTTGTCAAAGGCCTTCTCTGCATCTATTGAGATGACCAGGTGGTTCTTGTCTTTGAGTCCATTTCTATGGTATATGACATTTATTGACTTACATATATTGAACCATCCCTCCATCATTTGAATAAAGCCGACTCAATCATGGTGGATTATCTTTCTGATGTGTGTCTGTATGTGGTTTTTAAGTATTTTGATGAGGATTTTGCATCTATATTCTCTAAGAATATGAGGCTATATATTTCTCTCTCTTTTTTTGGTTGTATCTTTACCTGGTTTTGGTATTAGTGATGTTTGCTTCATATAACTAATTTGGAAGTTCTCCCTCCATTTCTCTTTTTGAATAAATTATGTGGTATTGGATACAGATCTTCTTTAAATGTCTGTTAGAATTTTGCTTTAAAACCATCTTGTCCTGGGCCTTATCTAGTTGGGAGATTTTTATTGCTGTTTCAATTTCCTATGTGTTAGGAGTCTGTTTAAGCTGGTGAACTTTTCTTTATTTGGTTTTGGTGGTTCCCATGCTTTTAGGTACGCATCTATTTCTTTTTGGCTTCCATATTTAGTAGTTTATAGGGTTTTAATGTATTCCCTTATAATGCTTTGGATCTTTTTGGTGTCTACTGTGATGTTTCCCCTTTCATCTCTGATTTTGTTGATTTGGAGGTCCTCTTTCTTTTGGTTAGCTGGGCTAGGCATCTTCCAATCTTGTTTACCTTTTTTAAGAGCCAGCTCTTGGATTGTTGATTCTTTGTAATGTTTACTTTGTTTCTATTTCATTAATTTCTTCTCTGATTTTTGTTATTTTTTCTTGCCTGCTGGGTTTGGGTTACATTTGTTGTTACTTTTCAAGTGCCTTTAGTTACAATGTTAAGTCATTTATTCATGTTCTTTGTGATTTTTTAAATGTAGGCACTTAGAGCTATAAAATTCCCTCTCAGGACTGCTTTCAATGTGCCCCAGAGGTTTTTTTGTGTTGTATTGTCCTTTTCATTTAGTTCCTGGAATACTTTTATTCCTGTCTTAATTTCTACTTTGAATCATTCATCATTCAGGAGTGTGTTGTTTAATCTCCATGTGTTCTTGTAGGTACTACAATTTCTTCCATTGCTGATTTTAAGCTTCATTGCATTGTGGTTTGATAGAAAGCATGCAATTGTTTCAATCTTTTTGTATTTGTTGAGGCTTGCTTTGTGCCCCAGTATGTGGTCGAGTTTGGAGAAATTTTCATGGGGCATTGAATAGAAAGTATATTCTTTGGTGTTTGGGTGGAGTAATTGGTACATATCTGTTAGGTACACTTAACATACGGTATTGTTTAATTCAGATGTCTCTCTGTTAATTCTCTGTCCTGTTGACCTATCTAATTGTGACAATGGGGTACTAGAAGTCCCCTTATATTAATAGACGTGGGTTAACCTGGGTCTTAAAGTTTTATAGTACTGTGTTAATGAATTTTGGTTCACCAGAGTTTGGAGATTATATGTTCATTATTGTAATATCTTCTTGGTTGATTGTTCCTTTGATCAGAATGAAGTGGCCCTCTTTACCTCTTCTGATTAATTTTAGTTTGAAGTCTATTTTGTCAGATATTAGAATTGCCACTCCTGCTTTTTTCTTAGTACCATTTTCTTGGAATAATTTTTTTCCAATCTATCACCTTAAGGTAGTGCCTGTCCTTTAAAGTGAGATGGGTTTCTTGAAGACGACAAAAAGATGTGTTTTGTTTCATAATCCATTCAACTAGTCTATGTCTTTTGACTATAGAGTTCAGTCTATTGCTATTTTAAAGTTATTAATGAAAGATGTGTATTGATTCCTGTTATTTTGATTTCTATTTGCATTTTTGGTGTAGCTGTGCTTTTCCACAGTTATACCTTCATTAAGTTTCTTTCTGTAAGCCATTAGATATAGTTGTTCCTTTCTTTAGCTCTTTGTATTGCTTCAAGAACTCTCTGAAAGACTGGTTTTTTGGACATAAATTCTTTCAGCCTAGTCATGTGATGGAAAAATTTTCTTTCCCTTTCAACTATAATAGATGTTTTGGCTTGGTAAAGTACTCTGGTTTAGCATCTGTGGTCATTTAGAACTGGGAATACTTTGTTCCAGGCTCTTCTGGCTTTCATAGTTTGCACTGAAATGTCAGCTGTAATTCTGATGGGTTTTCCTTTATATGTGACTTGCTTTTTTCTTTTGCAGCTTTCAAAATTCTTTCTTTGTTCTGTATATTTAGTGTTTTTACTATGATTTGCCATGGATAGTTTCTTTTCTGGTCCTCTCTATTTGGTGTTCTATATGCTTCTTGAATTTGTATGGGCATGTCCTTATTTAAATTTGGGAAATTTTCTTCCTCAACCTTGTTGAAGATCTGGTCCGTACCATTATCGTGAGAGCCTTCTCCTTCCTCTATGCCTATGATGTGTAAGTTTCGTCTTTTTATCATGTCACAGAATTGCTGAATACTCCATTCTTGTGTTTTCTTAAATTTTTCATAATCTTTGTTTGGGTGGTCTAATTTGTCACTTTGTCTTCCAGTCTTGATATTCTTTTTCCTATTTTGTTTACCCTATTGGTGAGGCTTTCTCCCATCGTTTTTAACAGGCTTTTTGGATCTTTCACTTCCTTTTTCATTTCAGCCTGTGTATTCTTCAATATTTTTATGCCTTTTCTGACTTCTTACAGAAGTTTGTTCCAATCTTCTTTCAGTTCTTTGATTTCTTTTTTCATGTGTTCTTTAAATTAACTGAATTTTTTATCATGTTTACAACTGTTCTTTTGAATTCCATGCCCTATCTTATCTCTAGGGGCTTCTCATTGTACTCCTCTATAGGACTAGTTGGTACTTGTTGGGGATAGATTATTTGGGTGTTTTATGTTGTTCTCTTTTCACTGTGACTTTGGCATGTGGATTTCTTTTGTACTTTCTGATTCTGTGTAAGACTCAAACCTTCCTTTGTTGACTTTAGGTCCGCTTCTTTTTGTAAAGGTTATGTGCCTTTGTGGTTTACTTGTTGGGTATGAAGAGCTGGTTGGTCTAAGCTTCAGGTTTTCTCCTTTCATTTTATATTTGAGAGGCCAGATAGCTTTCATCCTGCTGCTCAGGACTTTCCACAGAGGCCCAAGTCAGATGAGGATCAGATACTCTCAGGCTTTCTCCTAAGGTCTGAATCCCTCCAGGAAAGATGCTGTCCTTAGGAGTTGAGGACTGTTCTGGTTGGCACAAGGGTCTCTCTTAGGCATTCAAAGGTGAGGTGAGGGAGGAAACAGGTCAGGAGGGCTCCTGAGGACTAGACAAAGGAATTGGCTTGGTCTGGGTGCAAATGGTGAGCAAACAGTGGGGAGTCTGGGCCAAGAGGGCAGATCAAGCTCTTGGTTGCCAGGAGAAGTAATGTGCCATTACCCATACTAGGAGAGATGGGATGGAGGAGTTGGGAGGATGAAAGAGACAGGGGGAATCAAGGCACAGTGGGGTCTTCTGAATTCACCCAGGAATGAAGCTGGTCCGAGGTAGCTGGTGGCTGTGCTGCCCAGAAATGCAAACTTGATGGGAGGGAGGGAACAGGCCCTGAGGGTTTCAGGCTTCAGGGGACTAGAGGGAGTAATTGGGCTGCTGTGGGTGCACAGGATCAGGAAGTAGTTTGGAGCCTGGGACAAAGTGCAATCCAAAGGTCTAAGGTGCCATGAGAAGAAATGGGCCAGTGCCCATGTTAGGAGGAGAGATGGTATGGGCAATGATGGTGTATACTTAAGGTTAATTACTATCCAAAATAGGTAATATTAAAGATGAGAGAGATTTGCAAAATGTAAAATAGACTAAAGGAAAAAAGATATATAAAATATTTTAAGTTGAAACAAATAATGGAATTTATTT